>NC_090776.1:28293777-28595206 GCF_040054535.1 Antennarius striatus | reverse complement strand
AATGGATTTAATGTATACTTCAAATGGAATATCCTGCATCTAGACTTCCCATGTTGAAAAATCATACCGGTGCTAAATTAACTACTGATGATAATCACTTTGATCCAGATGCTACGATTAGTTTTCATAGATAAAAGAATTTAAATTAAATTGATGCTCTTGCAATGATATAAAGCAGAATGCATGTATTATGAATTAGTGTGACCATTTTTTCTCCATTTTCTTTCTTTTTGACCTAATTTGTTTTGATGGAAACTTAAGAAGCTGTTGAGGTTTTGGTGTTGATGATGTTTCCAGAGGTGTTTGCTCTCTGAATTGTTTCACAGCTTTTACTTAAGCCTGTGAAAAGAGATCACTCAGTAAAATCTCAAAAAATTTCGCAGTTGTCCATTAAAGAACAATCATTCATTAATTTTCTTTACCCTCTGGGTAATCAGGATTGCAGTTGACCCCCCCCCCACACCCCCACCCCCCACAGCCTTTCCAGCCTGCTGCCATCAGGTAGGACACTGCAGAGTCTGCGGGCCAGAACCAGCAGGGTCATGGACAGTTTCTTTCACCAGGTGGTCGGTAGCCTAAACTCCGCCCCTGCTCTGCCCCCTGCCACAGCCTTGAACTCTACCCTGCCCTGCCCCCCCCAGCACCTGACAACCTCTCTCTCTCTCTCCCCCCGTCAACTCAAAGATTGCGCACACGTCACTTCCCCTTACGGGATTAGAGAGTATATAGAGATATTTACCTTACTTTTGTGTTTCGTCTTATACTTTGTGTTGTACTGCCTTTTGTACTGCCTGTGTTGTACTGCCTGTGTTGTACTGCCTTTTGTACTGCCTGTGTTGTACTGCCTGTGTTGTACTGCCTGTTGTACTGTCTGTGTTGTACTGCCTGTTGTACTGCCTGTGTTGTACTGCCTGTTGTACTGCCTGTGTTGTACTGCCTGTTGTACTGTCTGTGTTGTACTGCTTGTTGTACTGCCTGTGTTGTACTGCCTGTTGTACTGCCTGTGTTGTACTGCCTGTGTTGTACTGCCTGTGTTGTACTGCCTGTGTTGTACTGCCTTTTGTACTGCCTGTGTTGTACTGCCTGTTGCACCATGGGTTTGAGAGGACTGCAATTTCCTCTGCGCTGTATGTCCTGCATATATGGTACATTTGACGATAAAGTTAACTCTGACTAACAAAGAGAATACTGGACATGAAAATTTTATTGCTGCCTCATGGACACAGACATAAAGTACACTTGAGTAATCGACTGTGATTTTGTGTGTGTGTGTGTGTGTGTGTGTGTGTGTGTGTGTGTGTGTGTGTGTGTGTGTGTGTGTGTGTGTGTGTGTGTGTGTGTGTGTGTGTGTGTAGTCATCTTAGCGTGTGTGTATTCCTGAGACCCTTTGACTGTGCATCAGTCTGTATGTTGCCTGAGTCTGGGAATGGGTTCCCGGTGATTTTGAATATGTATGATTGGCTACACGCATGATTGATTCTTTGTGCAAATGTCAGCATATGGCATTAGAATATAAATCTAATTCTATGCCTACAGTGCACACAGCAACAACCTACTTTGCATTTGCACTCGTATAATCCTTCAACATCTATAAAACTCCCCTCTCCACATAGATATTTTAATTCAGTACATTTAGAGTTGTAAAGATCACCCAAGCCTGCAAATGACTGCAAGATAAAACGACACACAAATTGTGGTCTGACATGAAAATGACTGCAGTGAGTAACTGCAAAAACCACTTCACCCTCAACAGTTGGTATTCAATGCGACAAAGGTTTTACTGCAGCTCCTGAGTTTCATTGTTCATTACAACATGGACGTAGTGTTTGGATATGGTATAAGTGAGACCACCTCAGTTTATTCTGAAAATGAAAAATGACCAACAAAAACACTAACAAACATAAAAGTGATGGGAAGCTCAGAAGCATTGGATATGTGCCACCGAAAGCTGTGACAAGGCAACACGGCTATTAAATATGCGGTGTATGTAATGATGTAATACTTTTAACAATGACTGCCGGCTTAGTCATTTTACTGAAAGAAAAGGTTCAGTGAATCACTTCCCCTGTCTTAACTTTCACACATATAACAAACTCTGGTAAATGTGTCCGCACAGTCCCTCTACATAGGCCACACAGTTTTAATGTGTGTGTGTGTATGTGTGTGTATTTTTTCCCTTCCAGATTCAGTATGTGATTATTTGGGTACAAAACAATATTACTAATAATAATAATAATTGAAACAAATCTAGACTTTTAATTATTTAGTTTCTTCAAACTGGTGTCATATAGTTTTTGTGTTTGGTCAGGATTTTTTGGCAAACTTATTGCAATTTATAGTAATTAATAATTTTATGTAATTCTTAATACAGACATGATGAATAAACAAGCTTTTATTTTCACTGGGATTAAAGTAATAAATGATAAATGCAATCATACCTCAATCATAAATTTACATCCTCTAAGTCTATGGTCTTTTTTGGTATTTTTTTTCCCAACGTGACACAAACTAAACCTTGGAGTTATGCCTTCATTCGTACACCAGAGGGCAGTATTGTACTGTCTGCTATTTTGTTAAACTGCCTGGGGAATTTCCCGAGGCCAAAAATGCTTGTACGACAAACAACTTGTGCAAAGCTGTCACACAGCTGCTCCTCCTCCACTCCCACACAATGTGCACTCTTCACTCATGCTGCTGTGTGTGTCATTGTGTTTATTACTGTGTGTGTTACAGCACTCAGCTCATGTTGAGACGATAAGGTCCCGAGTGTCTATGACGATGATGTATGACTTTGGTTTTGCATGAGTCTTGGGTTGTAGCTATTGTACTGAACAACGATTCATGTGACTATAATGCCTGAAGTCTATTTAGGGACTGTGTCCTGCATACAATTTTGTGACAGCTACTATGTCTCTGTCTTTTACTTGCTCTACGTTGTATTGCCACCTTATCCTCGACCTGATCGTGCAGTGTCATGGGAGAACCCTGTTTTTCAGCCAGAGAGGACGTCTCTCTGGGGATCAATAAACCTGATGGATCAGAGGCACCTGCTGATGGCAGGATTTGGAAAAAACATGGCATGGCACCAATTTTAAGATGCGCTTGAAGGTAAACCGTTTGACAAAAGGAAGCCTCCGTGTTTACTTCGAGAACAGTAATTAATATAGGGATATATGTATGAAATTTAGATAATTATTTAAACTGGTATCTGTTTTTCTGCTTTTCTCTATCTAACGGTCAAGGTAAGTGAAAGCCCATCTAGAGACCAGTCCTCCTCTGAGATTTCTGCCTGTCAGGAGGTAGGTAAATGGCTTTTCTGTCCTTGCTGTTGTCACCAAGTGGTTTGTCATGGGGGAATATTGGGTCACTCTACACAATACAGTCTTTAGTCACATCCATACGAAGTGTGTCATGAAATAACTCTCAACTCTCCTCCAACACCTTACTAGAATGAATGCACTTTATCAACTGAGGCTCAAGAGAGTCCACAAAGCTCAATTGTGTCTCATCCAGCCAAACTAATTCGAGCAAAATGACGGGGCTGAACACTGATCAGATCGATCTGCCGCAGCAAATAGCAGTAATTTGCCAAGAGCATTGATGTTCACGTCACTGAAAAATGATCTGACATTTAGAATCGTAACAACAATGGAATCATACTGTATATCAACCTTAAACACACAGCTGTCACAAACTAAACCAGTGAATATGGGTGAAAGATTGCTGATGGATTGAATACGCGAGCAGTGTTTGTTTGAGTGTGCGCTGCTGTATCAGTCACTGTTGAGATCATGAGATGAGTGGACATGCTAGTGGTAGCGTCTGTGTCATTTCCATCCACTCTGTGCAGTGATTCGCACAGAGTGGGGGGTGGGGGTGGATAACTTGTTCCTTGTTGACTCATAAAGCTCTTGTTTTGACACACACACACACACACACACACACACACATGCGCATGCATGCACACTGCTTATTCTCTCTCCTCCCTGCACCTTATGTAGTCTACATTTGGTCATAACCTTTTCCTGTTATTCAATGTCCCACAGGAGCTCATTACAGTCACGTAGATAATTAAAGCTTCATCTAATCTCATTTAATCTAATCCAACATAATCTAATATGACATAATGTAACCCAACACAGACAGCAGAGCTTTGATGAAGACCTGGCATTTTATTTCTCTACAATTGCATTACAAATTGCATTTGGGACAGACATTAGTTTATTTCAGTAGGGATGCATATGGTTTGAAAACCTTTACCACACAGAGAAGTCAGACTCTTAATTTATTTTGGATAGATTAACAAACTTCAATTAGGAATAAGATTTTGTCATTACACTATGATCAGATCACAAGTATTTTCAGCGTAAAAAAGTCAGTCTTGGGATCATGGGGTGAATGAAAGAGAAACTGTAACCTGCATGTTCATCTAAATGAACCATTATGACATCACCTTCAGACAGAGTCCAGGCAAGAAACCAAACTGTAATTGATAATATATGTTATAGAATGAATAATGCGTCATCATTTACAAACTCCCTCTTGTTATTTGGCCGTGCCGTCTGTAAGAATGAGTATAGTTACTGAGGAACGAAGCTAATTCTATTAACCACAGTGTAGTGACTTTCTAATCTTGTCAAACCAGGGGAAGAGGAGCTGCTTCCCATCAAATGTCATATACGAAAAAACTCAGGGATCCAGCTCCAACTAGAATGGGACTGTAGATGGAACATGTTTTAAATTCTAGAGAATTATTAACGTTTCTCTTGGAAGTCTCTATTTTTTATTTGTGCATACTGTATTATTCTCACATTAGAATAAAGAAAGAAATTATCAAACCAATACATTTTTGTTAAAGCCAGACAAAAAAAGTAAAGATCAAAACACACAGTTTAGTTAATATATTAATTTTTAAGTGCTAGCAGCGTGTTATATATTTGACCTGGTCGGAATAATGAAGTGTTTCTGTGTAACACTTTTCATAGAGAGTTTTTACAGTGTACTTAATATAATTTTAAAACTGGTTTATGTTGTAAAGATAAATGAAAGCCATTTCACAGAGCAGTTTGAATGGATTTTACATAAATCAACCAAGCTGTAAAAGCAACTCTACAAAACATTTCTTTCAGGAGGTGATATTACAGATATGTTGGACAGTATTTTGCATGCCTCAGTGGCAGAAATGTCTCCTGGTGTAGTTCAGGAGAATCAGAAAATATTCAGGGAAAAGCCTCTGGCTGGCAGGTCTTTTTTTCACAGTGCTACTTTGAATTATTTTACAGTAAAATGGATCTGTTTTGACACAGAAGCCAGACACTGTTTCATCCATTTATCTTGAGGACGCAGCACATTGACTGCATCCAAAAATAAATAAATCTGCAGTCTACCATAAAAAGTTATTTTTCCACCATGTGTTGACCACACATTTAGGTTACAGATATTGATGATGAAATTTACTGCAGTTTGACTGTTGGGCTGCTGAAATAGATGATTGCTCTATTAGTTCCGAAATGTGTGAATGAATTGCTCTTACTCTCACGACCCACTGCGTAACAACTCAGACACGTCATGATAAAAAGTTGTTTGAGGTGTTTAAGTCGGCTTCATTTATACATCACCACAAATAATATAAAAGCACATAAACGAGACTTTAGATTGGACTGAGTCAACATGTTTCAGACGCTGAAAGTTCTCTGTAAAATATGATTCATCAACAATTTATGAATAAATTTTTCATCGTTAAATATTTGACAACTACCAATTTAACTGAAACAAAAGTTGAGCCATAAATGTATAATTTATGGAACCAGCAGCTTGGATTGTGGTGCCTGTGAGCTTGTTAAAGCTTCCTAACATGTTAATGCACACTATTGTTAGCTGCTCCAGGTAGGCCAGGTAGTATCCTCACTGTCGATGTAAGTAATCAGTGTAATGGTAATGTTAATGCTTTGATTTCAAGGTATGTAGATAATTTGATGCAATGACTGTTGCCATTCATGTTTTTTTTTTGGTATCTGTCTTGAAAGGACTGAAACATGAAAAAAATCTATTTAGATATTGAAACCAGATATTTGCATATTAAATGATTTTTAAGGTATGAACCAAACATACATTTAAAAAAAAGCCCCATCAAAAACAGAGATAAGAAGCTCATGAATAGGAGAGAAAGTTCAGTGTAATTTATTCGTATGACGGCTGTTTGAACTTTTGATACATTTGCTACACACATTGGCTTTGTTCATAATGTACTCTTGTGATGTTTCATTTAAGAGCACAACCTATATGGAAATGCTCAAAAATGTCTTTTATCCATTTTTGGCGGTGTGCTTACCCAGGGGAATCTTATATCTAATCTTCTACCTCTGTGTGTTTGTGTCTGGATTTCTGAGAGAAAGAAAGATGGCAGATGAGAGTTAAATAAATGAAGCCAAGATGAAGGAAGAGGAAGGTTGTACTTCCCGCTTTTTTATGTGCTACACCAAGCTGATTCTGAACTGTGCTTGGAGGTGACATCTTTCTGAAGCAGTAAAAGTCCTCACAAATCACATGGCAGCCTCCCCTTCTCCCTCACTGTACATCTTGCCCTGGCTCTTCATCTCCTACTCTCTCTCTCCCCCTGGAACTAGGCCTGTCTATGTGACTCTCTTTCTTTCAGTGCTTGTTTCTCTAACGTCACATGTACCTGTCTCAGACCACTATCAACAACACAGGATGAGCCTGAGTGGAATGAAGAGCATTTGTCAGTGTTTCCGCATTATACCGTCATCCTGCCACATCATATTTTATCTCTAACCATGTCCCATCACCTGTCTTTGCCTCTCATTCTGGTCTTATCTTACTGAGTTTGATGTGTTGCAGAGCGGACAGGCTCGTAATCGCATCACCTTAATTAAGACCCTTTTATTCCTGCACATGTTTGCATTTGCACATAAAGATTATATCTTTTTCTTTAGCACCACAACATGCATTGAAATGACCACAGAAGATTCAGACCAGTCCTACACTTTTAGGCTGTAGGAGTACAACACTGTGCAAAGCGTAGCGGATAACACTGACAACAACATGTGTAAGCATAGCCTGTGTTTGTTGTCCCTACATGAAAAGAAAAAGAAAAAAAAGAAATATCTAAAATAGAATCTCCTGAAGCAAGCAGTGAATGCTACTCGTAATCAGAAATGACATGCTACTTCCTATGTGCAGGGGAAATGGGAAAGCCACCCTTCAGGGTCTTGTTGTGAATGTGAACGCATTCACATGTGTGTGTTTGTCTGAGTGGTTTTATGCAAGACTGTTTGAGGGCAAAGAAAAGCCTCTTTCTGGGAAGATGCAGGGGGAGGACATTAATTGATGTGACTGGATAGAAACAGGCTCTGACAATCCCAAATTCAACCCTCAGATTTCCCCAGTGTTAAACCCTGTGACTGTCTGATAAAAGGTGTCAGTGGTGCATTTTGAGCGATTCCTCTATTGATTTATTGGTTTTACCGACATGCTTCTAATGTTTATTGTGCTTTGGGAAATGAGGGGCTGTGTAAAACACAAGGGCAAGGGCATAAGCCTCCTAAAGCCTTCATAAACATGCATTTACATTAGTCATTTCAAATATGAAAGTGTAAGTTGTGTAGCATGCTGGGATTACTTCAGCAAGCCAGACTTGTTTTAATTCAGTGAAAAGGTATATTTATGAAAAGTGGAGAACTAGAAGGTCTAAATCTAACATAGAAACACATATGAGCTCGATAACAGAGCTGTTGATTTCCCATGTTTCAGGTATCCCACTCAGCATGACATTACTCTGCACCCCCCCCCACTCCCCACCCCCAGGTCCACTCAAGTGGCTCAAGCAAAAAACAAAACAAAAAACACTGCATGGAATAGTTTTAACACCAGAAGGATTCAATTGCAAACAAACATGAGCTCAGCGGATTCATCCAGTTCCTTCTTGGGCTACTTTAAATACATAATCAATGTGTCGGCACATTTTTAATAGCGAACTTAATGAGTCTTATGACCTGTTAATTTCCTCTAAATGGAAATAACAACGCCTTCACTGCTGCAAAAGAAATCAGATTAGACTGCAGTATATCGTGCAGTTTCATTATTACATTTGATTAAGTTGACGAAAGTAAACGTCTGGTGGTAGATTAGCCTGTGCGTGATCATTAACAAACTAACCTGTCATTAATAAAAAATAAATGGGGAACGATATCCTGAATTGACCTTAGAATAAATGTAGAGGAGAATTGTTTGAAAGGCTGGACAAGTCAGTAATTACAATCTTTTCAACAACCTATAATAAGAAAAATGCGGACATATGCCAGGTTTTTTAATAGTATGTAAAGTACCTTTGAATCTGCTTGGATAGAACTAGTACAAGTCCTTTAAGTGCACGAGCGCGCACGCACAAGTGTTTTGCAAATACAAGCAGAACTGAAAATGTGTATTGAGTGACAGTACTTCATCAAGGATATAGATCTTCAACTGATTTAAAAAATATAAATCAAAGTTTAGATTGTGATAGACACATCATAAAATGACTTTAAGCTCTCAGGAATTGACAGGGAGACTGATCGGACTGACTCGGAAGATTGCAGATGTCACCAGTTTGCAGGTTCATCCTTTAAGTCAACTCAGTATAACATCACAGACGTCCTGTTCAAAACATGCTGAAGCTTTCAACCTCACAAAAACAAACAGACATTTTTGGCCAAACAACTTGATGGATGCTGCAGACTTACAAATTAATCAGAAAGAAATTTGTGGCTGACAGCTGTTTTTATCCAAGTGCTTTTCTTTAGAGGCCAAACCCACAGCGAACCAGCTCAGCTCCACAGAAGCAGGTTCCTGAAGGAGATTTAAATGTGGGACAGTGATCTTCTCTTCTTCTCATGTCGGTTTTCCCGTCAGGGGTCGCCACAGCGAATCAGTTACCTCCATCTAACCCTGTGTGTGTGTGTGTGTGTGTGTGTGACAGAAAGATTACAAGTACATAGGAGGTCCCTTATTATTTGCTGATTGGAGATATGTTTGGATTTTCTTTTCTTTAATTTAATTAAAATGCTTTCAGGACATTCATCAAGTTAATTCTGAATACTCCTTTAGGGCTGATAATGTTTCTGGTAATCAGGTGAATCCCAGATCCATTTACGAACCTATTTTGCATTACAGTGAGCTTTAATTATCCAGAGCCTGGTTAAAAATAACTAACCACTCACAGAGGCTTGAAAAAAATAATCTAAATTGGCTTGTTGTGACCTTCCAGATTGTCGGCCGCAGGTGATACTGAACCTAAGGTTTTGTAAGGAGGTAAGCTGATAAGTCTGCACAGCATCTATTTTTTTATCCAGTTATAGGGCTGCCAAAAATACTGTTTACGTCAACAACATTTATTTCTTATTGTCACACTGCGGGACATGCAATGTCAAATAAGTCAAATGAAGTCCAACACATCATTTAGCAAATTTTTTGCTTAATACAGAGCAAAAAGGTGCTAAGTTCAAGCTTTCTATATCCAATCAACAAACATTGAAAGGAAGTAATTGCACACCATGTGGATGTGGACTGAAACATTCCCTCATCCTACAAGTGGCAGGGCTGCTTAATGGACAGAGACGGTTTGGTTGTGCTTCATCAAATAGTGTGGCATTAAACAGAACAACACAAAAATACACCGACAATCTTAATTTCACAGTGACTAAACTATGATGAGTTGGGGCTTGTGAACATTGGCTTTGGGTTAGGTTGCTCACCTAGTGGAGGATGATTGATCCTAAGAGTGTATTGATCAGCTGAGACACCGTTATCATCCTCTTCCACTCTCATCCTCTCCCTGTCCTACCGTCCCTGAGGACTGAACCGATGGGAAGTCTACTCTACTTTGTCTCCTTATTGATGGAGGCATTTTCTTGGGACAGTTGTCTCCGTCTGTGTGAATACAACCAGTTTTGTCTACCCATGTGTCTGCCTGTGTCTCTGCTCTCTCTACCTGTCTCCTCAGGCAATCAAAGATAGTGTAACAAACAAGGCTTTTCATGCTTTCTATTGGCAAAAGCAAAAAAACGACACCGATAGCAGATTT
Organism: Antennarius striatus; assembly: GCF_040054535.1. Classification (NCBI taxonomy): domain Eukaryota; kingdom Metazoa; phylum Chordata; class Actinopteri; order Lophiiformes; family Antennariidae; genus Antennarius; species Antennarius striatus. Next base: position 28,585,128 of record NC_090776.1, on the reverse strand, counting down.
TTGCTGACACGTTACATTTGCAGTGTGGAGACGGATGCAAGCTATAAAGGTTTCTAAAGATCCGCTTCCTTTTATGTTGAATTGTTAGAACTTGTTTTGAAAAATAGAATATTTCATATTTAAATTACAATTAAATGCATGTATTATGTCAAACACTTTGAAATACCTTGTTGAAAGTACGGTACAAGTAAACTTCAGTTGTCATCAAACAAATAACCAAAACTAATAGCCTTTCTTCTTCTTTTCCTTTGGGCTTTTCCCTTCAGGGGTCGCCACAGCGAATCAGTTGCCTCCATCTAACCCTGTCTTCTGCAGATTACACCATCTACACAAGCCTGTATGTCATACTTTTTAATTGCTCATATGTGGTTGAAATTGTAGGCTTATTTCTATCCCGTTACCTATACTAATGCAGAATCCTCAGAATGAGGATGTGGAATTTTCTTGGTGATCTTTATCAATAAAAAAACAAAACCTATAATATTGTTAACACAATATTACAAAAAAAGAAGACACTAGACCATCATCAGTTCTAAAGAATCTTTTACTTGGCTTCACAACCATCCTACATGTGCATAGGATCTTCCTCATGTGCAGTTATATACTGTACTTCCTGTAGACTCCACCACACCCTGGAGTCTAGAGCTTTCTCTGGGTAAATATCAAGTTAAAGTTTCAAGATACCACAAAACCACAATAAAAACACACGATAAAATCGTTCATGTACTGTTAATCAGCAAAATAGATTTTTATGAAAAATAGCTTTACATCTGCAAGACTCTGAAACGAACACTTATGAAGGTAGGACTGCAGTTTGTGTTGCTAACCTCTGCTGGAGTCAGAATGATCCCCTGTTTGTCAGAAAGAAATTAATATACTTACAGTCCATTAGCTGTAGTATCTGCAACTCATGGCCTTGAAGGGCAGAAAGGAGGGAAATAAAGATATTTAAAAACATGCTTAATCCCTCTCTAGACTAGTAATACTAAATTACAGATGTCAGTATAACGGCATAAATATTAACTGGTACGAGATGCAAACTGAAGATGATCTGTTTGTCTTGAGTGGAAGCAATGATGGACATTTAACAACAACTACAAATATGTTGGATAAAATTGATTGCATTTAAAATTATTTATTGTTAACATTTTCACAAAACTAATATGGCGATCATGGTAAAATCATTGTGGGCATGTCAGCGTCACTGATTTATTGAGCATGCTGAACATTATCGTCAAACGACTTTGCTGCCGCTGTCCAGCATAACGCAACTGCAAAAAAAAAAAACCAATCTGAAAAGTAACTTTTGACATGTAATGATTTTTTAAAAAATAGTTCATCTTCAATTAGAATTTTCAGTTTAATTTCTGATAATGCAGTTTAGGCAGAACAATAAGGGAAATGAAAAGAGTGTTTCACCTCTAAATATTTTCTCTTATTCTACCAAAGATTAATGTACCTACAGCTCATTACACATATGCAGATAAAGTTATAAATATAAACTTCATAAATCCATGACAGTAAGAGAGCAGAGCAGAGAGGAATATAACCTAGTTTATCTTTTGCTGACCTTTTTTGTGGTCAAGTGATCATTATAAGGGTCAAAATTACATTAAACTGCTTCTTTTAAATGTAATGGAATAAAAGGTAACTGAACAGCTTTAGCAGAGTTTTTATTCTGAGTGCAGTGCTCCCTCGTTCCTCACGGGTAATGCGTTCCAGGAACCACACGCGATTTATGAATTCAACGATAGCACTACAAACTATTATTTATTATTTCCGGTAATTTTAACGTTTATGAACATAGCACACTTCCGGATGCCGTCAGCCAATTGAATGCGCGTACAGTACCACGTGACTGCCTACCAAACATTTGCAATGTGGTGAAGTTGCGAGCGTTGATGCACGAATGTGTGTACTGTCCAATTTATGTACTAGATTTCTTCTTCTCCGACTGCCTTTCCACTCTACATCCTCTTCAATGCCCTCCTCACTTCATCCTGACTAATCTTTGCTACTTCCTGGTCCACAACAGCCACCTCTTCTAGTCTTTCTTCTCTCTCATTTTCCACGTTCATCAACTCTTCAAAGTACTCTTTCCATCTTCCCATCACACTACTGGCACCTGTCAACAGACTTCCATCCCTATCCTTAATCACCCTAACCTGCTGCACGTCCTTCCCATCTCTGTCTCTCTGTCTTGCCAACCAGTATAGATCAGCCTCACCCTACTTACTGTCCAACCTAGCATACAAGTCATCATAAGCTTCTTGTTTGGCCTTTGCTACCTCTACCGTCACCTTACGCTGCATCTCCCTGTACTCCTGTCTACTCTCCTCAGTCCTCTCAGTGTCCCACTTCTTCTTAGCTAACCTCTTTCTCTGTATACACTCCTGTACCTCCTCATTCCACCACCAAGTCTCCTTATCTACTTTCCTTCCAGATGACACACCAAGTACTCTCCTACCTGTCTCCCTGATCACATTAGCTGTAGTTGTCCAGTCATCTGAAGCACCTCCTGACCACCCAGAGCCTGTCTTAACTCCCTCCTAAAAGTCATGCAACACTCTTCCTTTTTCAGCTTCCACCATTTCGTCTTCTACTCTGCCTTTGCCCTCTTCATCTTCCTCACCACCAGAGTCATCCTACACACCACCATCCTATGCTGTTTGGATATACTCTCACCTACCACTACTTTGCAGTCACTGATCTCCTTCAGGTTACACCGTCTACACAAGATGTAGTCTACCTGTGTGCTCCTACCGCCACTCTTATAGGTCACTCTATGTTCCTGCCTCTTCTGGAAGAAAGTATTCACTATAGCCTTTTCCATCCTATGTACTAGACTAACCTAAGCCAATGTGATTGGGTTGCTACCACTGACCCATGGCCAACAAAACATTACAGGTGAGCATTTTACACACAGTAAAACAATAATAGTAAAAACAGGTACACAAAGCTTAAAAAACAAACAAACTACCAGACAATTATGGTTGGACATAAGTGATGATTGAGATGTGATACTTGCTTTTGGTTGCATTTACAGATTTCCATATCATACTCGACCATCTTAACAGAGACATACACTCTCCCACTGCCCCTAATGCTGTGTTAAGACACCGTGTGTCTGCTGTAAGTTGGAAGAATGATCAAATTGTTAATGACCTGGAAGGGATATTAAAGTTCTGAAGTGTGTTTGAAACTGGATTTTTTTTGGACACAATATTTTTGTCCCAAAATCAGAATGAATACAACTGAAAAATTGTCATTATTTTATGTCTTTTGTTTCATTTAGCATTAATTCAGAACTAAAACATACTTCTAATGGGCCTTGAAAGATACACATTTGTTGTTGACCTCTTTTTACATCCACAAATTATTCTTGATAGATGCATTTACATTATGCAAATTCCGGCCTTATTTGAATATTTACATGAAATATTACCATCTGTAGTGCACGCATGAGCAGAGACAAAAATGATGACAGACACATAGCGTGTTTCAATGATGCATTCATAAGGATTACAGAGTGTTTTTTTAAATGGAAGCGTGGAGGAGAAAATATTCTTTGGCCTTATGCTTCTTTGAAATTGTTGCTGTGGAGTTGTCTGACAGTGTTAGAGGGTGACATTTGTATGTGCAGGAAGACATCACATTGCTGCAGAGGGTATACAGTGAGGACCTGGGTGATAAATACCTCCTCTATTTTATTGCGTTGGAGCTGAGCCTTGGAACATGCATATGTACAGTGTAGGCACAGATTGATTTTTCTTTGATGCTCTGCAACTTGGCAAACTTCCTTTGTGTGATCAGAATATTAATTACGCCCTTCATTCACTGCTTCAAATGAAGATTACTTCAGGACTGAAGACAGGAAGAATGCTTTTATTTGTAATTCTATTTTTTTCCCTTTGCAAAATTATAAAACTCAAGGATAAAATCACCTCTAAAACACAATTTACATTATTTCTCCAGTGTTGCACTAATTGTGTTATAGGAATTTTTCAATATGAAGCCTACGTTTGAGGTAAAATACCCTATGATAACATAGGTAAGAGGATGGCAACTTTAAATCCAAAGAACATGTTATTCACCAGACAAGGAAGGAAGGAAGGCAAGAAAGAAAGAAAGAAAGAAAGAATAATTAAAGAATACTTTATTGATCCCCAGATGGGGAAATTATTTAAAATTAAACTTAAAGGACAAGGACTTTGCAGTATTTCTGCATACTTAACAAGGTAAATGAGTTTGCTCCAATCTGATTCTAGTTTAAGTATTCCAAGTAACAGAATAGATGTGTTGTACACTGTCATTGTATAAAAATATATATAATAATAATAAAGCTATGACTGTTGCTGAGAAGTACAAGCTTCCTACATTCTAATGAATGGGCCACTCAGTCCACAGAGTCCACAAACTTGGGGGACTGGGTGTGGCTGGTTCAAGTCTAACGTGATCAAAAATTTTAGCGTATGAAGTGGTAGATGGCATCAGTTTACCTCCTGAGCACCTCTGAGGTTTCTTTGAGCAAGGCACCAAACCCCATCAGCTGCCCCTAGGATGCTGTCCTTCACTGGACCAAGCGTCGAGTGTAAAAACAGTTTGCTACTGGAGATTAATTAAGTTCACTCAAATTTAAATTATGACGTTAGGCAAAAGATTTGTACACCAAAATGATGCTTCAGCATAAATTCAGTCATTAAGATTAAACATTTACACACTATATATCTCACACTAGTGTGTTGTATTTCACAAAAGGTTTGATCCAGAACAAGGAGAAAGGTTAGAAAGGAATTAACAAGGTTTAATTTAACAGATGTAAGTGAAGAGTCCCATTATTGATGCAGGCATGCAGACCAGGCTGAGAATGAGAGACAGATGATAGCATGGCTGGTGATCAGATTCACACTGAATAGACAGATCTCCTAGGGCACAGCAGGCAGGTATTAAGATTTCTAGGCAGAGAAAGCAAAGTCTGACAGAAAAAACCTGGGAAAAAAAATCTAAGTCAAGAGTGAAATATGTGATACCTTGACTTAACAAAGCGGGTGAGAAATACTAGCTAGGGGGCAGGACTTAAATACTGCAGAGGATGGGTGTCTTCTGATGAGGTGAACATGTACACACTATCAGGCACACTAAAAGAAAAGGGTATATTCAGGATAATATGGGGGAGAAGAGGAAAGGATACTTCTGATTCTGACACTATTCTTTTACTTACTCCTGTCATTTTTAATTTAATTTAATATACTTTAGTAAAAATTGAGAGCACACTCTAGTTAGTCCAATCAAATCAAACAAGCACACACAGGGGGCCAGTACGCATGCAGAGGAGGTAGAGTGGCGGGCAGCTCCTTTGTGGTGTGCCCCAAATGAGCAACTTGTAAGGGGGACGGCGCCTTGCTCAAGGGCACCTTGGCAGTGCTCTGGAGGTGAGCTGACACCTCCCACTGTCAGCTCTTGTCTCTTGTGCTACTTTTTTGCTTGCCCTCTTACCTCGTGATCAATGCTCAGTTTTCGCCACCAGATTCAACAACCTCATCATTTATCATTTTGATTAGGTACCACAACTAGTGTCTGGATTACAATGGAGGATACATATACCGCATTGGCCCGAATATAAGACGGTGTTTTTTGCATTTGAATAAGACTGAAAAAGTGGGAGTCACTCGTCCTACATACGGAGTCTAGACATTTATACCCATTCCCAACGCTAGATGGCGCCAGATATCTTTAAAGCGAATGCTGAACTTAATTCCCCAGGCCAAAGCGAACCCCTGTCACGAAGAAGAAAAACAAAAATAGCGGTAGCACGAAGAAGAAAAATAAAAAAATAGCGGTAAGAAAGAAAAGAGAAGAGATAACAGAAAATGGAGAAATGTAGCGACAATCTGGAGAAAAGTGGGTCGGTTCTCGGATGGTAGCAAGGTTGGTGCCACTCACCATTGATTTACAAACGTGATGGCGCTTTAGTTGAGATATTTAAATGTTCAGATATTTAGATGTGATAAGACACTTTTTGGATGATTTGAATGAGGCAAAATAACATGCTTTTTCTCTCCAATATATTGACATAATCATTTGTTTCAGATGTACTGTAATTATTTTCTGTATAAAAATTTAATTTGGTGTCTTCAAACTTGAGTCTTGAAAAAGAGGGGATCCTCTTATAATCAGGGTTCTTTTATAATCGGACCAATACGGTAATACATGTGACACCTCTGACTTCTGAGACTTAAAAGTTGAAGCATGAAAGACTTTCTGACACCATAGACTTTGCAGCATGTTAGTTATCGCCTCTCACAAGAGAACATTTCACACACCAATTTGAGGTGATGACACTCATTGTTCTGAGGAAACATGCAGATGACAAGTTATCAAGTATTGATTTTCAATAGATCTCATGTAGTCAACTACCTGAATCATCTGATTGACTGAAATCATGAAACAATCTGGTTTCTTCACAAAAATTTTCTCTTTTTGGTAGTATATTATATTAAATATTTGAAGTGTGGACTTTATGTCAAGTCGAACAAGTGGATGAAAGGCACACCTTTTTCCCCACTGTATTTTAACATTTAATTTCAACATGTCTGTCAGGAAGGCCTCTCGGTGGTATCCCACAGAGACCTGACGCTCTGAGGCATGACCAGGTGCCACTGTGCTAGGAGTCTGCTTGCTGTGCAGAATATTAACAAGCCTGACCACAGATGCACTGAGACTCATATTAGACACACATTCAGACAGACATTGTGCAGTTGTCACGTGTGCTTAAAACGTCCACTATTAAAACATCCACTTCATGCATGAGCACACATGCAAAAAGACACAAACACAAAGTCAAGGATTAAGAGAGAAATCCTCCAGTTCTGCTCTGCTGTGCTCCCCCGACCCCCACCACACTGCGATATAGACTGTGGAAGAGGTTTTTCTCTTCTCTAGTTTTCCACCTCTGATTGATGGAGGAGTGAATAACATTTAGCTGTTGGTGTCCGCTGCCAGAACGCTCCTACGAGACATTTACTCACACAAATGCAGCTGGATCAGGGAGTGAGCAGGAACACCAAATGTATACATGCAAGCACAGACATGTGGATGATGGCAATGAGACAGATATGAAAGCATGAAAGTATAATTCCACACAGATATGTGCACAGATGGCATGAGGACATAAGAAGAGTGAGGCTTTACATAAACAATATATTTCTGTCTTTATACTTGTCCAAAAAATATAGGTACGCTGTAATTTGTGTTATGTCTTACAGAATATTCATCATAAAGAAGCAGCATGACTTTTTTTAGAGCCAGAGGCAGCTAGCCAGAGATTAGCGTAAACCCTGTGTGTTGGTGTGTGCGTATAGTAAGCCTTTAAGCATGCACATGTGCACATGTACACTACACTGGGCTACGTTATTGCATATGTGTGTCTGTAAATGTCAGTGCAAATCCCCAGTTCGTAGGTTGGAACTACTCGATATCTCTCATTTGTAGAGGGATGGAGGGCTTAATGTCCCTGGATTATTTCCTCTTTAGATCCTTATGTGAGTGTTTGATATGTAGAAAGTAGTGTGCTTGCAATTTACCACATTCGTGGTTCGGCTATTGTATCGATTACTATGCACACAGCAAATGTACCCTACTTTAAAGGCTTTCTTTCTTTGTAATCTTTATTGAGGATAATGATACGGAATACTATTTCTGATTAAGTTGGTATTGGCCATTGTGGAGTACTTTAACTGTTTGTTAAAAATTATTTTTCAGTTCAAGTTCAGACTTGAACAACAACTAACAATCTTGCAGTTAACAGTATAAGAAAAATGTAATGAGCCTTGTAAAAATCCTAAAGCAACATGATTAAAGCAACATGCAGGTGCATATTGAATATTTCAGTTACAACAGAAAAAATGATGCATTTCCGAAACGGCTACAGCAAATGAAACAATATGGTACACTGCAGCAAAGACGCCTGTATTGCAGTGTGGACACTGCTTTGAAAACTACAATATACACATTTTAAACAAAGGGAACACTGAGTTTGAGGGATTAGATTTGGGGTTAGGGTTAGTGTGAGGGAGGATATTTATGTCAATGAATGGCTGTCTCCAAACAGGGATGGCTGTCTATCACCATCAGGCACGCAAAATGCAGCATATCAACAAACTGATGTTAACAAGTCCCCTTACGGTCAAATAAATTACCTTTTTTTCAAATTACCTTTAGAAGTGTAGTAAATGACCCCTTAAGTTAAGTCCTGCACCTTGGAAACAGACTTGCCAGTCAGATGGAAGCTTTCACCAGCTCTGACCCTGACAGCCTGTCATGGCATCATTTAAGAGTTTTCTCATTTTCAGACTAGTCTCCTGGATTTCAAGCTACTCAAGGATAAATCCTGCAGGCAGGGCACATGTGACTTACTGCAGTGTTGGAAGTAGGTGTGTTAAGTAAGATTTTTACTGGCATTTCTACACTAGGTTAGCTACTGATGGTATTCTGGATGTATAAACTGAGAGAATAAAACCCAGCCCTGCTTCATAAGAACATTGCAGGTCAAAGAACAATTCTGGTAGGCCTGTTGTTAAATATGATCCTATGTTTACATATATTGTTGTGTAAAAGACTAATATAAAAAAGTAGTGGCTACACAGGAATCTGACTGGGTAACTTTGATCTTCCAACTGTGCCTACAAAAAGTTATTTGACATTGACCAAGTCAGAATTTTAATTAAAGTTTCTGTTATGTTTATTTTCCAAAGACTGTCCTTTTTATTGAAGAATATTTTTTTACTTTAGCAAAAACAGCTTTTATACCAGCGTAAAAATGTACTAAACACCATTTGCTGGGGCGGCAGTGGCTCAGTAGTAGAGCAGGTCGTCCAATTGTAGAATCAGTGGCTCGATTCCCACTCCCCCCACTCCGTCGTTGAGTCCTTGGACAAGACACTTTACCTCCTTGCCTCCAGTGAGGGACTCGCTGGTGTGTGAATGTGCGTGATCGTTCTGGCGGTGGTCAGAGAGGCCGAGGGCATGGATTGGCTGCCACGTTTCCGTCAGTCTGCCCCAGGGCAGCTGTGGCTGCACATGTAATTTACAATCACCATATATGAATGGGGAGTGAATGAATAATGGAACCATTGTAAAGCGTCTTTGACTGTCTGGAAAACTGCTATATAAATCTACTCCATTATTATTTTTGAAAAAGGTTACATGTGCTGTGTCATAACCCTATACTTTTTAAGATTATCCATTCATCCATTTTCTTAAAGACTAGATGATCGTAATAGCCTCATCCACAGCTGCTTATCCACCTGGGTCACTGGTCTTCTGAAGCTTATCTCAGCTGGCTGGGTAAGGGTAAGGTTAAAACACTGATGAAACACCAGCTCATTGTAGGCCACAGGAATGAAAAGACAAACATCCATTTACACTCACACGTACGGACAATTTGGTCACCGAAGATGCATGTTTTTGGAGATGGGAGGAAGCCGGAGAACCCGGAGAGAACTGTTCCAACAATTTTCATATTTTTGAGCAGAGACTCAAAACAGCAGGAACGACACAGGAAATGGCAACAAATTCTGAATGAAACTCCAACTGAAAGAGAGGAAAAGATTGCATCATAAAAAGACAAGTACAGTACTACTTAGCCAGAGCCAATGAACGCCAAGCACGTAAGGAAAATTGCCAAGAAAAAGAGAGGTGGGGTACAAAAAAGTATGTTATACATTCAGTGGGTTAAACCCTATCAACCAATAAGCATTTTACCATTTTTATTTACTATCTATCTTGGTCCATACAACAAGGTAGCTGATTATTCTTTTCATATGTTTGGCATGAAGTCTGATATTATTGTTTTATCGTGGAATTTCCATGGGTGTCCACTAGTTGAAAATATATTAGGATAAGAAGACAATATAGCTTTTACCTTCAGAAATCACTGGTTTCTGGTGTGATTGCCCTATTTTATTTAAGGAGCAGACAAATTTCAGCTTCTGTTCTCAACCATCCCTAACCTGTCACTGGTACAGCTTTACATAATCACAAAGCTGGAGTGCTGCTGATTTGAGTTAGTCAGAGGACTGTCAGCCTGCTCAACATTCTTCAGGTCAAGTAAAGCTCCAAGACTATGAATAGCCAGACTTGTCTTTGAAAATTATACTTTTTATCATCTTAGCACAAGCAGCAGAGGGGGAGCGCTAGTGCGACAATCGGAACATCCCCCAACGCACACTCAAAGTCATGTTGAATGTCAGATACTGGGCCAAGGGTCAAAAATTGATTTCATGGCTAAGACAACACTTGGCCAGTCCGCAGGGGAGTGATGAACGTCGATATTGGTGTTTTGTGTCTTTTAAAATAAATCAATAATCAATATTTTTCACTGCTCTTTTTTCATGGGTTAAAGATAAGCCTAAATTTGGTTTTAAATTAATATCTCATGGATTTAAATATGTCTCAGTAGGGAAGCAGCTGATTTGGGCAATTCATTATTGACATTAAGTTATTTATCATATGACAAAATGCGGATGTTTGCCAAAGGTCAGGTGCCTTTTTGCTGACTCAATAAAGGTTACGTTACACTAAGCCCAATACTGACCTATCTAGTGAATGGAGTTTTAGTGGTTTGTCTCAAAGCAATATGGTCCAAGGTTGAAACATGGATACACTTCAGGCCGGTATTTGAAAAGGGTGATCCATTTAGTTTTTTACTGGTTATAAATAACAGTAAATACTGAACTTCGACAGGGGGAACAAAACTAGTAAGTGATGAAGGCCCACAACAAAACTGGTCAATATAATGTGTCATTTTTCTTCATGTCCACAAAGAATGAGTGTGATTATGTAATTAGCAATGAATATGTTGCTATTAGTTTTCCAGAAGTAAGTGGAAGCAGATTTTCAATAATTTCCTTAGGATTTTTTAATGTAATATATATCATTCTGTTCTCCGATTAATACTCACTGCATATTCATCAATTTATTTTTAAGGATTTGCTACTGCGTTTAGTTTTTCTTGTTTGGTGCACACTTAACTTTCACTAAAATGCAGTTACAGTAAAGATCTGATCATCCATGATATATCATGTAAAATAACTGGAAATTAAATGGAGTCCACATTCCCATTTTTTTAGAAACGAGGTGGATGCTGGTTATTGGTGGGGCTGAAAGCCCAACACACACTGTCTCTGCAGGTCCTAAGCACCAATGACATATTTGTTATCTTTATTTTGTATATTTCATCCATCTGTCCATCCACCCCGCCTCTATAGGTGAGAGGCGGGGTACGCCCCAGATATATCGCCATTGCATCTCAGGGCATATACTGTATATTTCAATGAAATATTCATTCACTCAAAATGAAATCTCTTTTATTAAAAGGGAGACAATTGGCTCTTTGGACTGACATAGACTGGCATAAAAACCCCAAAACTTCTTATGAAGAGACCTATATCAAGTAAAATGAAGTCACCTTGTATGCCGCAACGAGGTTGTATCATCCTATCTTCGACACTCAGGGAGAGGAGAGTGGCAGAGCTGTCAACCAATCACCACCTGGTTGTGAGCTGGATCTGCTGGCAGGGTTAGGAGCTGGAAGAGACTCAGCAGGCCAAACTGTCTAGAGGTTCTTTTGCTGTTGCTCTGTCAACGAGGTCTTCAACTTCTGCCTCTGGAAAAGCTTCTCCCAGATCCGCAGGAGGTTGGGACCTTTGAGTCACAGTGAACCATGTTTTTTGCTTCCATAAGTGAAGTGGCTGCTCAGAACTGTGGTCAATAGGTCTCCAGTGCCTGTCAAGGTGGCAACTCCCAAACCTGATGGTTGACGCTGGAAGTAAGGCATGCCATCAAGCTAAAAAAGGACTCTTATCTGGTCTTGTTGAATTGTGGGACATTGGAGACAGCTGACAGGTTCAGGCAGGTCCTAGTGGTCATGGTAGTACAAAGTTGGATCTGGGAGAAGTTCTGGGAGGCCATGGAGGAGGACTATTGGTCGACCTCAAAGAAATTTTGGCAAACTGGCTGGCACCTCAGGAGGGAAAAGCAGTCACAACCAAAAGAAAAAGATTTGGGAAACACTTTGATACATGAGTTTCCTCTGTAGAGTGGCTGGATGCACCTTTAGAGATAGTGTGAGGGGTTCAGTCCCCAGGGACGAACTCAAAGTAGAGTGCTGCTCCTCCATATAGGGTTGAGCCAGGTGAGGTGGCTCAGGCATCTGTTTCGGATGCCTCCCGGGCACCTCTCTAGAGAACTCTCCCGGGCATGTCCTCCTGGGAGAAGACCTTGAGGAAGACCTGGGACACGCTGGGGAGACTATGTCTCTGAACTGACCTGGAAATGCCTCGGGATGCACTGGAAGAGCTAGATGAGGTGTTTGGCGAGAGAGAAGTATGGGCATCCCTGATGAGATTGTTGCCTCCACAACCCAGCTCCACACAAGCAGTTGAAAATGGATGGATGGTTGGATGGATGAACTGGCATGAACTGCTGGTGTGGATAAAATAGACATAATATAAAGCTAATAATCAGTATAACAAATATGTAATCATTCAAAGGCAATAATGTCCCAGGGACGTTTGATTTATTATTGCCATGTGTTTGATTAGTGCCAGTGCCACCAGTTATCCCTGGCTTCATGTCAGGGCCAATTCTTGATACAGTATATTAGTGCGGGTTGGTGTAGTGATGTATGCATATCTGTACGCTGCAAATTACACCAATACATCATTACTCACATGCTGGATGTCCCTTCTTTGTGACGCTGTGGTTCACAGGCGTGTGCGTGTGTGATGGTGTGTGTGTGTGTCTGTATGTATGTGTGTGTGTGAGCTCGTGGCTCTGACCTATACCCCGGGTGATGCTGTCGAGGATAGGATGTCACAAGACATTATATCCCTTCTAATCTACTTAAATCTCCTTCCATCCAGCTGAGGAGGAGTTGGCTGCAATAATCAAGAAAGAAAATGCCACCTCTGACCAGGAACATGCCTGAGGCATGGTGGTGATGTCTCACAATGGATAGTTGACCTCAAAAGAGTCAGCTCCTTAACTCCCACACACATAACAATTCAGAACTGTCTTGTGTTTGCAGCCATGAACTACATCCAGTTCAGGTCTTTAATAGCTAAAGTGCGGTAAGTAGAAATGATACATTCCTGAATAATTTACAAGGAGTTGCTACACTAAGGAAATCACAATAACAACTTGGAATGTTATTAGGTTACCATCTTCATACATTACATGAACAGGCATGTGTTGAACTGCTAAGGTTTAAGACTGAATTAGGACTGCTAAATACATATATAGAGCTGCAGAAGATGAATCCATGAATATATCTGTGAATTATTTATGTTATTGCTGCCAGAATAAATGAATGAAAGTCATGTAAAAGGGGTCTTAAGGGGGCATATGTGGTGCAGGGGCCTAAGTGCACAATGTCTGTTTAACTCCCTGCTGAATGTTAACCAATCTCTTTCTCAGTTGTCTCATTCATTAAAGTAAAACCCCCCAAAAAGAATTGAAAATAGCAAGATAAAATGATGAAATATGAAGGTGAAGCTTTGCAGCAACTCTTAAATTCTTATTTAATATTATAATAAGAAAGATGAGATGCAATTCTTAGAAAGCTGGCAGCATGATGAAGCAGCTGCTGTGATCTTCATGTCTCCAGGATGACAGTTGATGACTAGGGTGGTTCGCTGCTTCAGCTTGAGGGAGGACACGTGTCCTAATCTTGGTGCCTTCTGTGATGTGGATTATCAATACTCATGGTCATAGTGTCTTGAAAATAAAAAATTAAATAAACACACACACACACACACACACACACACACACACACACACACACACACACACACAAACGAAAAATGGACTGCAAAATAATAGATGATTCACAAGACAAACTGCTTGCTTAGCTCTTTGGTTTTTTTTTCTATCGCTGTTTTGTTACCATTGTGAAGCGTAATTCAGCTGTAAGCAAAAGTGAAAATACACCATGTCAGAAAGGCCAAGGAAGGCTATGGCTGGGTAAGTGTGGAACAGACAAAAGAATGAAAGTAACAGTGAAAAAGAAAAGAGAGCCAGCATTCTCACATTCCAAGAAGTGTGTTTTGGAGGAAAAATTGTCCTTGGTATTCTTTTGCCCTTGAATACTCCCCACCCAACACCCCCAATCCCACTAACAGTGGATTTTATTTCTGGAGCAGTTGAAGGCAACATAACATAATGCTGATTTATTCTCTCATCAATATATGACACAGAGAATCAGAGAAACTTACAATAATAATTAATCAAGCAACACAAAATATTATCAGCTTTATTTTCTCATCGGTAGCCAGCAGTTATATTTTATACTGCATATTTGAATGCAACAAAAATGATATATAAAATTAACACTCAACTGGAAAACTGCCTAATACTGTACTGGCTGCCATCAAATATGATCACGCGGCACTGGCATTTCTTGATTTGATTACCAAAATAGTAATTAGATCATGTGTATGATTCCATAATGGACAAAGGCTGGATTTTTAGCTTAGCCGTATCTTTATTACTTCCTTTATGTCTTTTTGTTTGTTGTCTGATTATATCTTTTTGTTTCTATGTGTGTGCTTCCGCAAGTTGCTTACTTTCATCTTACTTTTGAAACTTTTTTCTAGTTTTTGTTAATAACATATTCTATATTCACACCTACAGAGAATTTAGCATGTCCAGTGGATCTAATTAGCTTGCTTTTAGAGGTGGGAAGAAACTGGAGACACAAGAACAAGCAAATTCTGGACAAATGCCTCAAGTGGAATTGAACCTGGGACTTTTCCCGAACTATATAAATTATTTCTTGCTCTTAAATGTCTCTGCTTCTCAGCATATCGACTAATTACTGGCTGCAAGTTTAATAACCACATCCAAAATGCTTCCTCACATGTTGGTACATAGTAATTTATGTTCCCATCTATGTTAATGGAAGCTAAAGCCCTCTGGACATGTAAGCCTGTCAGACAGATGGTCTAGTGTTACTGCCAATCCTCAGTGTATCTACTAATTACATTTAAAATGCCACAATTCTTAATTTCCAAATCCAGAACACTTTTCTCACACCAGTTGTAATGTCCGAAACCCCCCCCCCCAAACATTTAATGCTCCCATCCATGTTTATGGCAATAGAAGCCCTCTCTACGTGCAAGTCTGTCAAACACCTCGCCCAATGCCTGTGTTTTCTATATCTTTATCTTTATATTTAGGTGTAATCTATGAATATCAAGTCTGTGTTGCTAAAACATGTTCTAAAAATAGGAATGCAAATATGTGCATCAAATACATGACTATGCTGTTGCTTTTGGCACAGGCCAGAGTTCTGTCTTAGATGGCTAGTCGAATTTCTTGCTTTCACAGGGGATTTGGGAGCTGCTGTCATGTCAGAGATGTCAAAGTATTGGCAATACGTAATGCAATGTGATTATTAATTAATTTTATTTATAAAGGACAGAGAGAAAACCCCCCCAGAAGTAATCATCAGCAATCAGTACAGACTAAAACATTCATCATGGAATTGCCACTATTTTGATGGTAATTAATTAAGACAATGATAAACTGGACTGATAAACATGCTGAACATTAGATGATGTAGGTGATAAGTGAGTAATTAAGATGGATCAAGGTGGTGGGGACTTTTTGTGTATGTAATTTGAATGTATGAATTTCCAATGTGCAGACGTGGAAATTGTTCACAACAATTAGATTTATAATAGTGATGACACATGTGGTCATATACTGTAGTTATGTTGTTGACTTGCCTTGTTCAGAGCCCATTTTTGAGCTGATCCACACTAATTGGATATCCAGTTTGACCTCATCTAACCCTTTGACAGGAAATGGATTTTCCATAATGAAATTCACTGAGTGAGCCACCGGCAATGAGCCTCATTGACAGACATGTCTGAGAACACTCATGGAGAGTCTGCTGCAGCCCTCTCAGTCTGGTTCACCCAGTCACACCTAAGAAGCTTTTACTGCATTGTTTTCTTTGAAATGGCATTACCTACCTGCGTCCCATTCAGCTGGAATGCAGGTAGGTATCAAGCTAGGAAAAAATTGGACATTTACACTCATACGGAAAAGTTACGTGTTGCTTAACCAAGGAAGGTTCTTCTTGTCCTACTTTTGCATATGAAAGTATGGAAATTCATTGTAATTTCTTTAAAAGAGCTCGATTCTTATAAACATGTGCTGTTTGAAGCATCTGAACAAATGTCAGAAGCTGTGAAAACACAAAACAAGAGTGATGAACACAAAAGACAAGGCAATCTTATTTCATCAGCCCTGTCTCAACTTAAGCATGTTACCTACTTACTTTCATCTCAAGCTTTTCCTCTGTATTCCACATTTTGAAGCAGTTCAGCTTCTAGCATCAATGATGATGACCATTTTTGGAAGATTTATGGGCCTTTTCTTGCAAAGGGGAGAGGTATTGTGAATATAGTACCATTTTGTGTACATTGCGTTTAGGAATGTGACATTATTTTACATACATTGATCAAACAGCAGCCAGGCAGCTGCAGAGGTGCTAATATCTGCTTATCACAGCATCCTGCCCATCACTCAAGGTCTGTTAGTGAGCAGAAACAAGGCTTATCTAACCTCCAAAAGACATGACAGACAGCAGCATGAGGCGGCTTTAAAGCTGTCAAGGTTGTAAAATGTTCTGCAGCAGATTAATTTCTACCGCCTTACCTCACTCTTACCTCTCTATTATTAATACATTCTTCTATTTCATGGCTGGGACATTGTAAGGATACGTAGGAGTTACATATCTTGAATGCCTATCATGCATAGTTTTAAACTGATGTAGACATAAAAAAAATGAATGCTTAATCCTTTTAAAGCTCCTGTATCAATGCCTCAACCTGATCTCACCTTCCTCTCTCTTTGCATTCCCAGTCAAACAGTATCATTGTGAAGAAGAGAGCGAGGTGTTGGTGGTGATGATGCACCATTCATGCAGCAGAGGATAAATTTTTAACACAGTACAGTTCGGATTTCACAGCAGCACAGGTTTTATACCTCTGCTCAACGCATGACAAAGGCTGCAAGCATTCATTATCATGTGGATTTAAATTGGCTATCTATCTATGTATATATGCATCTATGTATCTATCTGTCTGTCCGTCCGTCCGTCCATCCATCTAATCTGCCTCTCTTTCCCTCCATCGATAGATGTTTAGTTGGATGGATGGATGAATGGAGAAAGAGAGACAGATAAAAGAGAGACAGACAGAGACAGAGATTTTATTTTATTTTTAACATCACGTTTATTCATAAAAGTCAAATTAAAAAATAATCACGTCAATACAAAAATCCAGAAGAGATTCACATAAAGAGGATTTTCAATAATACATTTTCTGAACAAAGAAACACCTAACCTTTTAACATTTATCAAAACTAAAAATTAAAAGACAAATTAAGAAAAAAAACCCAATTATCCATTCTCCACAATAATCTATTCTACAATCATGTCTTTTAATTTTTTCCTTGGAGAGGGATTTTGATTTTTAAAATCACATTTATTCATGAAGTCGATATTACAAGATAGTTACGTTAGAGAGAGAGAGAGAAAGGGGGGAGGGTGCTCTCTGGACTGGAAACTAGAAAGACACATGGGTGTCTTATGTTCCAATAATATCAGAGGTTATCAGTATTTTCATTAAGATAGAGACTACAAAGACATCGCCGATGAGAAAATTAGAAACTGTATAACAACCAACAATTCTGATGGGTTTTTCAGAAGCCTCCTGCTTTTTCCTCTTGGAGCTGGTGATGACAAATCAAAGTGACAGAAATGCTTCTACGGGGACCATCCTGGAGCCTGCAGTGCCATATCTTCCCTCTGGTACTATTGGATGTAAGTGTATCTATGATGTGTTCAAGCAAAATATATTATTCTTTTTTATCTTCTATGAAAACAAATCTGAAATAGATCTGTGCACGATCAATTCAAAAATGGAATTTATCCAGTGCTGGAGGCCTCTGTGTCTGTAGACACAACTGTGTTTTTCACCTACCTGATATATTTCTGACGACATCTTCTGTGACTCTTCCAATCTGTTGGCTGTTTGTTCTGTCAAAAACCCTCTAATTGGTTGTGTGCAATGAACACTACAGCCTCTAGGGGCTGCTGGCATGGCTCTAGAGTTTTACTGGTATATCGAACCATGAGCTGAAACCGTATCTGTGCTTTGCTGTTATGGAAATTGTATACAAGTAGTGAAGTGGGGGAGGGCTTACAGAGAACTGTGGCCACAGGAAACCAGAGCAATGATTTTCAAACCATTAATTCATCTTTTCCGATTGGAATATCCTTCCTGAAACAGAGAAGCACTATCCTTGGCCATTAGGGGTTTGGGAGAAGTGTTTAGAAGGATGAGTAGGTGGGAGGCACTGAAAGAGGATGAGTGTGGGAGGAGAAGTGCGGGGGGGAGGGTAAATTCCCTGGGAACCAAATGGAAGCTATCAGGTCCTGTGGACCTGCCGAGACAATGACTGCTCTGAGACAATGCTTGTGTTGTTGTCTTCTGTAAACAGTGTTTATCTAACCTAACCTCTTTCTCTACGCCCAGAAGAGAGGATGCTATTTGCATTTTTATGCAGCGCATTATAAAGCATAGCAAATCCATTTACACCACACTTATGTCAGCCTAACTGAATCATGCACCCCTCTGCCAATACATTGTTTTAAATCAGATCTTTCAAAACAACTGAGCGAAGCTGCATCCCCATGTGTCTCCTCATAACTCTCATCTTTGTTCGGATCTGTTTGCTTCTCCTTGCGTTGTAATTTGTTTTGTTCCCTGTGTGTTCCTGCTTTTCCTGTGCCTCTAGTTATGTATGAGGCACCACGTGAATGGCGATACCATTCACGTGGTGCCTCACACATTCACGTTGGGGAAAGAAGATGTGGGCGATTGTCAGCCTGGATTACACCCATCCCCTCTCATCATCCTGGCACCCACACAGCATATACTTTTGACGTTATGCAAATAGTCATATGACCTAAGGATGAATCATAAACTTCCCACCTTGATGTCATAGCCCCTTCAGGTCCCCACGACAGAGAGCAAAGTGCATTACATGCCTCATGTGAAGCTGCATGTGTCACACACAACGAAGAAATGTCCAGACTGTTAATTTCATGGAAATAGAAAACATAGACATGTTGCATTCCTGGAATCACTTTGCAATGCACTGTAAAATAATTTAAATGTATAATGCAATAGGGTGAGTGAGTCACAGTGGCATTTCCACATTTCATAAAGGCTGTATTTCTATAATTTTAGACTAATGTACAGTATGTTTATATGTGACAAAAATGTATTTTTGCATTTGCTCGTCAATGCTCACAACTTCACCTCATCGCGGATTTTTGGTAGAGAGTCATGTGATACCGTACGCGCATTCTATTGGCTGACAGCATCCGGAAGTGCGCTACCTTCCGTGAGTCTCGGACTTCTGTGAGACACAAAAGTGCTTCAAACAGTCGAGAAGGGTGTGGGAAAAGGTAATACAGATGGACGGTGGTTTAATATCAGTATGGGGGAGGGTCATAAACATTTAAATTATCGTAAATAATAAGATTAATAGTTTGTCGTTCTATCGCAGAATTCGTTAATCACGTGTGGTTCCTGGAAAGCAAATCCCCGCAAGGTACGAGGGTGCACTGTATTTCAGTAGCTTGGTTCTCGCAGCATTTTGAAACCATGTGACACCAGTAAATTTACATTCTCCGAAGGTCTTCCAAAAGAATAACATCTGCCACAGGGATGCCAGTTGTCAATGACATTCCCAACATCACCGGAAGCTGGTTCTTGATGCTGAGTCACAATCTTGGCTTACTCTAGGGATTTGTTAGTGTACTTGGCAAGGTACTCTGTCTTTCTTTTTCTGCATCATCTGAATGTTTGGGGTGAGAGAGGTGGTGAGTGAATCGTAACAAAAGAGGAAAAGCTAATATCAGTCTCTCCTGAACAAACCTCTCCATTTATGTGGAAACATCCCCCAGCACCCATTTGAAAACCCATAATGTCTCATGATGACATGTATGTACATGCACACACACACGCACACACACACACACACACACACACACACACACACACACACACACGCACACACACACAACATAATTAACAGACAAAACACAGGTAAAAGTAAAGAAAGTTAATTAAATTTGTATCCTCTGCTCTTCTAAGGAGTCAAAGCCACTCTAACGTAAGTTGCCTGTATTGAATTCCAGTCTGTCCCTTTCAGCGGTATGTGCTCTTTAATGCGACCTCTAATAAATGATGTCATCAACCATCACAGCCAGTGAAGGGAGGGTGCTCCTCCGGGACAGTCCTTCCTCATGATTTGCAATAAGAAAGGAAGTAGGAATGTCCTTTCCCAGGGCCCCGCCGTCTCAGCTTCCTTTAGAATTACTAAGCTAGCTGACCCCATGGTGAGCAACTTATCAGACGATGTGTCTCACAGAACTGCACACATCCCAATCACATCACATCTGAAGCAAAATGTTTGCTCCAGACATACAGCTTTGTGTGTTCAGAAACAAAGCAGCCCCCCTGCTGTTTCCAACACTGCAAACAATTCCATGAGTGTGCTTTTCTCAAAGTTTGACAGAGGGGGGCAGTGATAAGACAAATTGCTGCTTTTGCAAAACTGTGATAAAGGATCCTGAATGTTGAAAGAATTACTACATTTGGCCAGTTGTTGCAATGGCAGCATGTGATTTTCAGTCAGCAGTAGATCTGCTTGCAGCTATGTTACAATATGTGATCTCAGTGAGTTGTTGCAATCCATTCAGGCAATGCACTACTTCTCTGATGACATCTCAGTGCACTTGCACCCGTTGGGGACAATACCAATAAATCAATCACAGCATAATGTATTGCACGTTCACCACTGCATCAATACGTCTGCAGTGGGAAATTTTCGTTTATTGTTCCTTCATGAGTGAAGTCCTTACTTTCCAGTGAGTAACCCTCATGCCAGAAGTTGAACGCAAACAAATTACAGTATAGGTTTTGTATATTCAGTTGTTTTGACAAGAAAGGAAATTGTATCGTGACTAGCATGACATGCAGTTCAGTCAAGGGTTAGAATGCATTAAAATTTACAAGGGTTAATAGTCAGGGCTGGTCTTACAGACAAGATGCTCATCGATGCTGTAGACACGACAACAAACATGGCAGTGGGCAAAGATCTTCTACTAAACACAAGCACTGTGTAATCCACCACCAAGACAGTTTGAAGCTTTGGGTTATATAAGTTTAACAGGAAATGGCTGATCCTGCCTGAATCTCTCAACTGTTTGCTCAGGTCATGTCAAGTGCTTTATTGTCCCCATGGGAAAAGTCTGTGTCAGGGAAATTTCATACATAGCAGGACTTAATAAATACACACACAAAGGATCACACGATAAAAGGCATGACACAACTCATTACTAACTCCTTAACTTTATCCCTAATATCACATGCAAATAATGTATTGCACCAATTACAGTTCAGTACTACACAAATCGCCAGTTAAATACAAATTCAACCACATATAAGTACATGAACACCATTGCACATTGATACTCTGTTAAATAACGTTTCATCAAAATAAATGAATATTTATTTTAAATGACTTCTTAATTGGTGGAAAATGGGCAACCCCTACAAATGTTTCACTTCTTAACTTTTGAATTTTTAAATGACAATAAATGCACTGGAAAAGAGCTTTTTGCGTCACTTTAACAATATGTCTTCCAAATCGCCACTGTTTTTAAGTCATCCTTTACATTTGAACAATCAGCTTATGGCCACAGTTATAATTATCAAGGCTAATTAAAGTTGATTTCTCAACAGTTATAAATACTGTCTTCTTTTCTTTCCAGCATTTTCTCTTTGGGTGTTGCCAGAGTGAATCATCGTCTTCAAAGTCCCTCTGTCTGCTGTATCCTACTTCCTCACACCTATCACCTGTATGTCCTCCCTCACTGCATCTGTGAACTTCTTCACTGGTTTTCCTCTTCTCCTCTTCCCTGGCATCTCCATCGTCAGCATCCTTTTCTTTACTTATGATCATCTGTTGAACTACCTTAACCTTGTCTCTCTCGCTTTCCAACCAAACTATCAAACATGAACTGACCGTCTAATGTCATCATTATTAATCCTGTTCTGTTTGGTCACTCCAAGTGAAAACTTCGATACCCTCGGCTCTGTTACCTCCGGTTCAGCCTCTGTCTCTAAACCATACAAATTGGCTGTCCTGTAGATGTTCTAATTCAGCTTGGCAGATCCCTCCTGACACTCTTCTCCACCCAGTCCATTCTGTCTGGATTCTCTTCTTCACCTCACTTTCACACCCAACACTGCTTTAGATGGTTGAACTCCTGTTTCTCCAGTCTGTCTAGAAATGCTGTTTTTTGTATATGGTAGTCAATCATTGGTGAGGATATAAAACTTGCAGCAGAATACAGAATATCATTCATCTACAACAAGCTCAGCTTCTGCTGACTCATCAAAACTGTAGAAACAAAAACAACAACAACAACTGTACAAAATGAACAATCGCATAAACATTTTGACATTTTATAAGTTGTGTTATTAATGGCAGTATAATCCATGAAAAATGTTCTGAATCAGCAGGTATCACAGTTAATCTGTGCAGTGATTTTTTAAAAAAAATCTCCCTACCCCATCAATCCTCAGTGGATGAGCCGTTTCTCCTTGTAGGAGAGAGAAGAGGACAGAGAAATAAAACAATGGATTTGAAGAAAGCCTCCAGACAACATCAAATCATCAGTGAATGTATGGATAGCAGACAACCTCTCTCACTGCTGGATGCCCTCCTGTTAAGCCTATTTTTAGTTAGCTTGTGACTTTTGAAGCCGAGGTGCAACCCTTATTAGGCAGAGCTTCATAGAATAACACGAAAACTTCATGTTTCACAGAGTACAAGTGCTGCATTTCAGTCACATATTGAGTTTCATAGATTATGTCATCCTTGAAAAATGAACTAATTGTGTTTATCATTATTAAAATTACTAACTGGTTTACATATACATGTATGCTGACATTTACTAGACTTTAAAATAAAGACAGTCTTCTCAGAAATAAAACACAAACAAAAGGAAATATTTTATCCGGCTCCCTCTAGTTCTCATGAATGAAGAGGAATCCCAGTTTACTAAGATCCTGAAAGGCCATTATTTCCAATTATATACATTTCCTTGATATTTTTATGTTTTTTATGTTTTTATGTTTTACACTTCCATTTCCGTTTCAGCAACAAACGCAGAAAGCAAATATTTCAGAAGAAATTGGTTGCACTTTTTGTTACGAAAGAAATTGCCTGTTTGTATATGCACGGGTCCACTTTTCATAATAAGAACACATTATGCTGGAACCAATTTAATTTAAAAGCCACAGCCCTTTCATGGTTAGAGATGGTTGAATCTATACTATTTAATATACAGAAACTGATGTCATAAAAGATTCTTTGATTGTTGACTGAGGTATTGCCGGTGTTTGAAACCCGCTACTATGATGGCCACTTTGGAAGCTTGCTTTGAATTCTCATTCTTCTCATCAATTAAAGCCAGACAGTCTCTGACCCAGTCCTTTTCTGTGCACTCTTAAAACCCACTCAGGGCCTGTTTGCTCTTGAGAGTCAACAGTATGTCTGCAGGAAATGATTCTTGAGCATGTGCATGTGTCTAAATGTTTGCTCATCAAATGGCAAAGCTTAGCGCAAATTAAGAGGTCTTAAGGATGCGTAAGAATTGATGGATTTGTCAACCTGAAAACCACCAACTGAACATACCAAATGCATACCAAACACTCACACATGGGAACCATCAAACTTGCAAATAAATTATGTTTAAAGATCGGAAAGTATTTTTAAGATGTAATTCACCCTGTCAGGGTTAAAGCACGTGTAGTAGGATACAAAATGAGCCTGCTATTATTTAAAAGTGGCACATCCTGACTCCTTCACAGTTTAGAAGTACTGGGTTTAATCATCAATATAACTATTATATATAAGAAGACAGTCAGTCTTTGAATTGAAAACACCCAACATTCATTCAGCCACAGGCATGACAATATTAGAGGTACAACAAAATCAAAGCAGTCAATAGCTTGTTTGGGTATAATCAAGTCGCGCTTGACTTGACCAGAGTGAATTGAACTAACCATGACACAGCCAGACTGACTGAGTGTTTGGGCTTTTAAAGAGAGGCCAGACTACCCGGCTGAAGAGAAATGAAAAATGCAAGCAATAATGGGAAAACAGAGTGCTGCACAATAACCATTTTGTCTTGATTGTCTTGCTTAATTAATCATTTGAAGCAAAAAAACAATAATTGAAAATAAATTATGATTATGAGCCCCCTGTATAAATGACTTAATTTGTTATTATGCTAATAAGGCAACAGAATCAATACTGTCTCACATGGCGTCAATTTCATATTAAACTTATCAAATAGTGAAAGCATGCTCCACAACAGCTCTCCAACAAACATGATGTTCTTTACAAATGCAAAACACCATAATTCTTTTCATTTCAAAAATATTAAAACATTTTTATTAAACAAGGCAAAGTATCTTCCTTCAAGAGAACAGGGAAAATCCAGAAGGCTTGATTGAGTGATGTGGATAAGGAGGACAAACAATGGTGCAGGCAAACACTGGAAAAAATAATGAGCGCACAGTTGAGTGAGAATTCTCTACGATAAGAACAGTATATGTTACTGGAAGCCACTGACAGACACGATTCCCCTCATGGTGAGCCAATTAAAATGAATAGATGAAGAGAGACCTTGAGCTCGAATGTCCTGCAGGGAAAATCAATCAAAATATAAATAACAGACAGGTTTGGCTGGATTTTCTATTTATGGTGCAGGTTAATAGATTGTTGCTTTGCAGACAGTCTTTTCTCTGGACTTTATGGCAGCAGAGCTCAGTACTGCAGCACCTAGCTGTACACCGGTACAGCCTTTGTTGCACTTTACAGTAACACACACCTGCTGTAGGTTGCTGCATTGAAAGTGGAGTTCATCGTTGTTCAGTAACTGCAGGGCAAAAATGCAACCGATATTCATGGCTCATCAAGGCAGCCTCTGGCGCTGATCTGGAGCAGATTTGTTGTTACTGCTGATTTGACATTGTTGAGCTTATTAAATCAACATTCAACAAGAATGCACACAAAGGAAAAAGGCAAGTCTCATAACACATTTGCAAGATCTGATTAAGTAATTTCATTTGAACTGAATTGCTCTTGTTTACACAAGATTTGTTCTTTGAAGCTTCTTCATGTAAATTCAATCAGAAAGGTTATCCTGATGCGGCTCATTAATTCAGCTTTCAGTCTTTAACGTTCTTCCTCATTCTTTCTTTTCATAATTTTAGTTAAACTAGGCAGGTTTTGCTTCAAGTCTTCATCAAACATCAATCATATGTCAAACTCTCAACCTTTTCTCCTGTTGGCTGATGTCAAGTGTCATAACAGTGTTTAAGACCGTGACTCCCCCTCGACCCCTGTTTGCCTCCACTGTCTTTCACTTATCAAGCTGTCATTGTCTTTATTCCTTCACTGCCAACTATAATTCACTGGGGTTATTAAAACATTGGCTTGGCATTAGTATCCGCTTGAATGTACAATTATGTCACAATGTCTTCAATTTTACTGTGCATATGTTGATAAAATATTCATTCATTCATTGGTAATTTAACCTTCCTTTACCGACAAATCCATGAGAAGTCGAAGTAACCTGGCACCAGCATTGTTGCTGATTGCTTTGGCTTTCAAACACATGCTGTAGATATGATGCCCCAGGGCATTAAAGGCTTTGACTGATTGGCAGTAGGTTACTAACATACCGGCCACAGCACACATGCACTCATCTTATTCAATGATTCCCTTCAGCCAATACCACAATGTGCAGAAAACATTTGTCAGCTGGACCTGTTCGTCTTCCAGCTAGTGGCTTCCGTAATGGATTCCACCTAGTTCAAATTTATTACAGTGACTGTTTGTTAGAAGTGAAAGTGTACTCAACTTGGGATCAATGGAGATCATTGTGATGATTGAGTAAGCTTGTAAGCTCCATATTTATAAATTGCTATAGCAATGTTGGTAGTGTGGCACAATTTATTGATTAGAAATCCTTGGATGTGTTCACTTAATACATTGCAGTAAGTGATGGTGATTGAGGGAGGAAGGGGATTTTTGAATGGTTGTGATGTTTAGGTGAAACAGCTTCATGACAATAAACAATATCAAATAAAATATCATAAATATAGTAAGAAATGTAACAAAATATATGAGTTTATCTTCTTACGTAAATCTTTCAAAACAGAAAAGGTCAAATTTAAGACATAAAGGGCATTTAAGTAAAAAGAACTTCACAACTAATTAATCACAACTTGAGTAGGTGTTTTTTCTGATAGAAGAATAAAAGCTTCAGGTGTCACTGTTGTGATCTTCCATCCTCAACCATGTTTGTTTCTAACTCTAACACTACACACAAGCCTTAAGGCAAGGCTTATGATCAGTACATATTAAAATGGAGCATGTTAAATGTTAAATGAGTACACTTTTGCTATTTTTTCTTATGGAGAAAGCTTTAGATTGAAGTTTGTATTTTCTATAGAAAAGTAAATTAATAATAAAAGAATGCATAATGACCTGTTAGAATAATTCAATAAAGCAGCATTTGACTGATGTGGAAAGGTGATGGTATTTTAAGTAGAAAAATACCATCACTGAGTAGATTTTCCCCTGTTATGCGCTGACGTCTCATCCAGGATGTACCCTGCCTCTGGTTTGTAGTCAGCTGGGATCCAGCAGAACCATGACGTACAAGGTGGATAAGTGGCTGTGGACAAGATGATTGTGATTTTCTTTTGTCTGAGGAAGCTGACTTCATGGGTAGAAAGAAGCAGAAGAATGGTAGATGAATTGTAGGGGGAAAAAAAAAGTAACTTCATATATTTATTTTTTTCTCGTTGCATGTCTATACATATTAATTGATGCCATACAGGTGAAATTTGCACCTGTATTTTGTAACACCCACTGAGATTTAGGAAATTTGAACTGAGAATTTGCTGGATGCCGGGCCAATGTGATTGTTCAACCACTGGAGCAGGAGGTTTAATTAGTAGGTTTAATTAGATGACATATTAAAATTTGTGTAACATGATCTCTCATCTCTAACTCACACATATCAAACTATACACATCATAGAAAAATAAACTCTCTGAATAAAAGCCGTTGTTGTAAGTCTTATAACTCTTTTATAGACAAATTATAGTATTTACAGTCACGGCAGAGAGTGCTGGTGCTCAAAATCTTTTCTTCTTACTGGGAGGCATAACAAAACTGAGAAGCATTGCTCTAGTCAGGGATACAATTTTGTTTGCAATGTTTGCAATGACCTTGGCTGAAGAACTCAGACCTCTGAGGAGCAGCGGTGGGGACAGTGCTTCACCTTGACATACCGAATGCCCCCCCTTCATGGTGACTTTTGTAATGACCTTGGAGTTGGCTGTTATTTTCCACTGCGTCAATAAGTTGTTGCTGAAGGTTACAAGGGCACTGTTAGTCCTGTGTAGACCTCTATATTTACTCTTGTCACTATGATATTCATGCATTGGCCATTGAGCCAATGCATGAATATCAGGTGGTGGTGACTATGGTCTGTCGCGTATTAGAATCTTGGGTGAATGTGTTTATTCTTTCGACCAGTTGCTGAGGATACCAGGCTTTGCTGACTGAATGATTTCAAATTTACATATTTGAATATTTCTTTATAAATCATGTTTGCTTATTGCACAGCGGTGGCTACAACTGTCAGTAATTTTACAATCCTGTGTTAACTTATGCGGATAGCATATGAACAAATGAAACTTTGAATCAGCCTACCACTTTGATGAATTTTGTTGGCATATGGCTAGAGTTCGGGGTTTTTTTTTCCATCTCAACCATTTGAGTATTTTCAGTCTTTTTTGGGACGTACATTTTTCCCAACAAGTCAACGTGACTGAATATGACAGGTAGCTCTGTTCCATCTTGCTTCGACTTCCCACAGTACTTGCTCAGTAACAACTTAACTCTGTCTTTGAGCTGCTTGGTTAAAATACAAAAGCCTTTCGGTGCCTTTCCCCGGAGTTCTTCCCTAAATAACTGCAGAAAGTGCAGTATTGTCACAGCAAAACCAGTGAAGAGATTTATAACACAAGTATAAGATATACAGCAAATTCTGTGATAATTGCTCTCAAGGGGGATTTAACTGTGTGTATGTGTGTATATGTGTGTGTGTGTGTGTGTGTGTGTGTGTATGTGTGTGTGTGTGTGTGTGTGATAGAGAAAGTGATGGGACGGACAGAATCCGAATACAGGGAGAGCAGATGTGAGTAAATCAAAGCAGAGCAACATTTATCAGCAAGGCAGAAACATAATTAGCCGCCTGTTGTGGCAAGAGCTTATTCTCCAGTGACAGACACATGCATAGACATTTACAGCTTCATCCTAGAGCATATACTACTACGCAACATATCTTTCATGTACAAGATGGTGAAAAAAAAGCCATGTTTTTTCCCTCTGAAATTTTGCACTATGTGTGTCTTTCTGTGCATGTGAAGGACTGTGTGCGCTAATTGGCCTCTACACTTGAGTATGGCTTGTTTCTGCAAAGTCAGGTAGTTATAGGCTTAGAATGGAGTAAACACTGCACTCTGGGCATGAGGTGCAAATGTTTAAGGTTATAGTTACACACAGGAATTGCTGACTGTGGAGGGAACCTACAAGAATGCAAGTAATCTATTAAATCACCAATGTCCTATCAGAAGCTGGAAATGTAGAGCAGCTGCAGTCGCATAAATCTGAGGCACATCCACCTTAATTTGGATAAATATGACAAAATTTTTAAAAAACTATACCAAATTATATGGTATGCCAATACAATGACATTAAGTCAAAACTACTATCATATAGCATGTGAATGCCACTTGAGATGTCAATTCCATTTATACTGCTCCTAATTTATAGTCATGCTAACAACTCTGTGGATACGTGTCTGTTAGTCTGGCACATCACCTTGATCCAAAATGAAGAACTCAAAATCTAGTTGATGAATTGCCATGAAATTTTGTCCATATATACTAATTTTGTAAACATTCTCAGAAAACTACTCAAGCTGCAGTTTGGAGTAGTCCACTTTTTGCTGTGGTGCCACAGTGAGCACAGAAATTGAGCATGAAGTAACACTAAACAACTTGACAACTTGAATAGATTGCACCTAATTATGCTACAGATTTTCATGCTCCCTTCAGCAAAAATTCTAATAACGATAGTTATCCGTCTGTTACTCCACCAGCAAAGTCAATGTTTTCAGCAAAATTCAGCAAAAATATTTGACATCAGCAAAAAGCTCCCTAAGTTTGGTACAAAAAAGTAAAGTAAAGCCAGTTTTGATTGAAATTCAATGCAATTAGATCTGATTTCTCTTCTACAGGAGTGAAATAATATGGTTCACTGATGTATGTTTATTAATATTCAAATAAAAATTATTGGTATGCATATTTCTCGTTATTTCTATTTTGATGCCTTTACCTTTTAGGGTCAAGCCAAAATCTGTTCAGAAAGGTTTTATGACCAAATCAGGACATTCCTGAACTAGCATGAATCATTGCTAATGGGTGTTAATTTACAATCTTTTCCTTGCTTCTTGGTGGAAAAACTAAAAAATTATTAAAGATGAAGAAATTGCTCCAAAAAAGATAATTCTGATATGTCACATCTTTCTTAGAATTTGTTTATTTTATAGCATGTTAGTCCTCCCAGACTTGTAGCACAACAGTTCAAGCATACAAATAAAAACATGTTAGAAATTAAAAACTTAAATACTCTTCACTGGAAAACAGATTTACCTGACACCAATCCAAATTAATATTAAAGTCACCTTTTGGAAACTGACACTAACATGCAACATAATAGTGGGAATCTATGGCAATCAGACCATTACCACTGACTTTGTTATCATTGATTGCAAAAGCTCTGATATTCCCAAAACTAATTAACAGGGAAAACATAAATACAGTTCGTCTCAGCCTTGGACAAAATCTGAGAGTCAGCAATTTAACTTGAAAGCAATTGGTTCAGTGGTTGAGTACAGAAGCAACGTACGTTGTCCTGATCAGATCATCTGTGCTGTCCTTCAGTCCAGTGTTTACCAGACAGAGGTCGGATTTCATGTCAGCCTGTTCCTGTATTTACCAATGGTACATCTCATGGAAGACCAAGTCCTTCCATAACACCCTCTTCCACCAACTCATCTTAAAAGATCTTTAACTACATTTATAAGAGTTTCAGAAAGACTGCAGAAATTTCCTGTGTCACAACAGGACATGCGTACTGACTCACAAACAGATCTCTCTT
Organism: Antennarius striatus; assembly: GCF_040054535.1. Taxonomy (NCBI): domain Eukaryota; kingdom Metazoa; phylum Chordata; class Actinopteri; order Lophiiformes; family Antennariidae; genus Antennarius; species Antennarius striatus. The sequence continues at coordinate 28,554,663 of NC_090776.1, read as the reverse complement.
TCTTCCCTGATTTTTTCAATCACTCTTTCCCACTTAAACAGACTGTTTGTCTCGACAGCTACATAGACTGATGCCACATCAGGCAAAGCCAGGTGCTATGCTTTGTGCTGTTGTTATCTATCTCCTGCAGCCTGCTGTGAGACTAAGCAGTAAATAGGAAGTACTGTGCTGACAGAGCCATGCCGTCAACGCTTTACTTAGTGAGCCTTTGCAGTGCTCTGTGCTAATTTTAATGATAATCAGCTATGCTCTCATTGTTTATGCAGTATACATCCCCTCCACAGAAACTCTGCATGAGTGAGTGTGACAGACAAAATAAAGAAGAAAATATGGGATGGATGAATACTATGAAGTTGTTTACTCTATTTGGTGTGCATGAGATTATGTTTTTGAATCTTGCTAATTTATTACCAGCTTTTTCTTTTAATTAAAGGTTTTGGTCTTTCTGTCAGAATAAAGAGCAGCTTGTCTATGGTAAGAAAGAGAAGAAGAAAAAGAAGAAGATCTGATTTGATTTCTAAAATCATTTTTATTCACAAAAGCCGAATTACAAGATAATCACTTTGACACAAAATCCAAAATAGATTCACGGAAACAGGAACTCACATTTCAAAACCAAATAATAATAATATTTTGGAACGTAAGCAAAATATACATGAATCATACCAATCACTGACTGAACACAAGTTCCTTAAACAACACGGAACATAGGACACCTTTGACACACCATAAGTTCATAAAAGTGTCTAAATCATTCATAGCTCTGAAATAGTTAAAATCGATTCTGGTTCTTGCTTGACACATCCTTCTTAAAATGAGTTCTGCACTGCAGCCAAATGAACCTTCAACCTTTTTTGCCCCGCTTAAATAAATCACCGTCTTTGCTTGGCCCAGAAGAAAGTTTAGATTCTGCCAATCCTTTTTAAAAAAATTTTTTTTATTCTTCCTGCGTTTAATTTAATATACTGTTTTGATCCCCGAAGGGAAATTAAGAATGCACACTCTAGCTAATGATTCAAACACATGCATATATATATATATTAGTGTGTGTACAGGCCCCTGTAGCACACACGGACATACACAAGGGGGCCTGTACGCATGCAAGGGAGGTAGAGTGGCAGGCAGCTCCATCTTGGTGCGCCTCAAATGAGCAATTTGTAAAGGGGATGGCACCTTGCTCAAGGGTGCCTCGGCAGTGCTCCAGAGGTGAGCTGACACCTCCCACTGTCAGCTTACCTCTGGGTATTTTTTGGGCAGGAGCGGGAATCGAACCGCCAATCTTGAAATCATAGGACGACCCGCTCTACCACCTGCTTTACCACTGAGCCACTGCCGCCCCAATAATGTATACCAATAAAACCAATAATGTATACCTGTCTGTCAAAAACAAGAACGAATGAGAAAAAGATTTCACCTATTTTAGCATCACTGCACTGGCTGCCCATACATTTAAGGATTCATTATAAAGTCCTTTTATTTGATTTAAAGCCTTATATGGCCTCGCTCCACCCTACCCCTCTGAGCTACTTCACCCGTACACGCCCAGCTGCTCTCTCAGGTCAGCTGACGCAGCCTAAAGCCAGGCTGAAGCTCAGAGGGGAACATACATTTACTGTAGCAGCTCCTAAACTGTGGAATGGATTGCTGCTGCACATCAGGCAGGCTTCTTTACTGCCTCGTTTTAAATCTCTTCTTATGCCTCATTTTAAATCTCTTCTTAAAACCCATGTTATTTCCCTGGCGTTTGACACATCTAGAGTGTCGAGTTTTGTATATTAATTCAAATTCTTTTAATTGTTTTATCGATTTTATTTCCATTTTTAACTTTTTAAACTTTTTATTTTTTTTATTTGATATTTTATTATGTTACTTTTATGGTGCATTGCTGTTGTGTGTTTTTTTTCTATTTATTGAATGTGCAGCACTTTGGAAACCTTGTGTTTATTTAAATTGTGCTATGGAAATTGGATTGGATTGGATTCTCTCTAAAAACAGGAATTGATTGTCTAATCTCTGACACTCTAGGAAGCAATGAAAAACAGTTTCTCTACAAGAACAGAATAGACAGTTTTCCGACATATTTGGATTCAAACTCAAAATAAAACTGTTGATGTCCACAGCGCCATGTAAAGTCCTCCATTGGAGATCCCCAACCATCTTTGTTAACGGTGGCTTGTAGAAAGATTCCCATGAAGGGCTCAGCCCCTGTGCCAGATCAAGGTGACCCCTCCATGGTGTCTCAAGTTGATCTTTAAGTTTATCATTATCTAAAAACTTTACCATCATGACTGTGTGTATCTATTTTGCCCCAATATGTCAGTATAGTAAGTTATGGGGAAATAATAACTATCTCTTTATATAGCTGAAGTTGTGCTGAAGATAACCATACCAAGCATGGGTATGTTAAATCATTTTTAATTTGGTATATAGAGACAAATAACAAAGGTACCAAAACACGGCCAAAATAGGTCAGGGGTCTAAGATTTAAAAAGTCCTCCTCTGATAAGAGTGATTTAAGATCCTGTGATCTCCTCTTGGACAAAAGACCCCAGATTCTAAAACAAGAAGAAGAAATATGCTTTATTAATCCCCTTGGGGAAATTATTTTTTCACTCAAGGTTAATATATAAACTGTATGTATCTGTGTGTGTGTGTGTATGTGTGTGTGTGTGTCTGGACTACTGTGGTCTCTGCTGTGGACATAAATATATTTACTCAATCACATCGTGGGACTTCCTGATTGGAGGATGGTGGGTTGGAAGAGAAGGACAGCAGCAACATTATAGAGGTGAGACTTCCTCTTGTGCTCACAACTTATCAAATTTTACATTATTTTGTGAGCAAAAAATTTTCATTGTCAAGTAAGAGTGCAAGTCAATTACACAATTATATTACATTTGTCCTTTTTCAACTACATAAGAATTTCTACACTCCCAAAGACTATTACTATCTATTTCCCTCTTCTTGTAGCTGAATTACATTTCTAACAGCATTCAGCTTCTTGTCTATTACCAGCTATTACACTCTATTACCCACTATTGCAAACCATTCCGACATCAGTGTCACAAAACAAAACAAACCATAAAAAAAACCCCAAACATGTTAATTTAATACAAGTTTTGTTTGAAATGTGTTAAATATTTAAAATTTAACCATTTTGGGAAATATGTCTTTATTTCCGCTACAAATTAGATGAAAACCAGTTAATATCAGACCCATTCAACATTAAGAGGTTAACTGGCTGTTTTAGATGAGTATTGAAGGCTACCTGCAGCTTAAAGGAGGCATGTACTGAATGGTTTCCTAATGAGGAGTAGTGATTTTATGGAGTGGCTGCCTGGAAGTCTCTGCCTCAAATGTCTCATTTGTAATTAAGGTATAAATCAGATGCAGGGTAACACAGATGTTTTGTTGCCATCGACAAGGATGTTGGACAGCTGGACCACTCGTTTCTCTGCCACCACTATGATATTATGTCTTAAATGACAGGGATCCGTGACACCACAGTTTCCATTTTCTTCATACTTTGCCTTCAATTCCAAGTAGATGGTTAATCAAAGTTAGTTATGGTTTAAAAAGTAGTAGTGAGCGTGGCAACTTTTCTGAGACGTCTTGAACTACATAAATATGTGAAAGCTGTGAAATCCTCCACTCAAAAAAATCCAAGGTTTTCAGAGGAGCAAGACAGCTTTGTTGTCTGGGGCATGACAGGCTGTTTACCAGGATAGCCCATTAAGGTTTTAAGTGTAGATCCTCTGTCACTGAAAAAACCCCCAATCTGTTTACCTGTCGCAGTCAGCAGATGAGATGGCAATTACCCAAAGTAGCAGCAACCTGCAGTCGCTTTCAGTCTTTCATATATTATTTTATTAGTTGTATGTTGTACAGTACCATCATCATTATCTTTATTATTTCCCTGAGACATAATTATGGTGGGATGCAGGCATAAGTATGCCTGCCTGCCTGTATGTAAGAACATTACTTAATAGTACATCCTTTTTTTATCTGGAGAATTTCTGGGGAACCAACCATTCTAGTAGCACCAAACAGTATTGTTTTGATTTTTTAACAAATTCAATTTTTTAGGTTTGCCATGCAAAGATAATTCTAAGATGACTCAAAAGATGTTTTTTGTTCTCTACAGTGTACAGTACATCCAAAATTGTATATACACGATGCTTCGCTTACCAAGGGAATGATGGATATGTCAAATGCAGATGCATTGTCTGCTAGTATTAGGCGATATCAGGGAAAAATATCATTTTAAAATGACTGGTCATTTTGGTGCTGCGCATTTTTAACCCTAAATCAGAATCTTAGCAGTATTTTCAGTTTTATACTTTGAATTCCAAGTTAGACCCCATCTGACATCCCGTTTTTGTTTGGACAAAAATCACACATTTCATTGCAATCACTGTGACTTCATATGTGGTGTCTAAAATACACTATGTTTTAGTCTAATGCACATTTAAATATCACATCTACTCTTATCAACCATTCAAAGCCAGTGCTGTATTCACTTGCTCTCACACTGGTGGCAGAGGCAACAAGGTGCCACCAGCAGGTACTCATCATGAGCTTATCACACGGTCTCACAAAAGGATGCTTTGGCTTTCATTTCTTGCCTAAAGACGGTCTGGTTGAGGATTGAGCCACAGAGCAACGTATCAGTTAAAAAAATCAACTCTACTTTTGTTAGCTGCAGGCGCCCTGACAACAGTTAAAAAGCGCCAGCCTCAATAGAATTAGAATAAGCAAAACAGACAACAGGAAAAAATATGCTAAGATTTCATAAATGCTGCAAGTATTTTCAAAATAATACATTTTAGTCATTTTTAAATGCAAGCATTCAGTACATAAATACATACTGTACTTTGGTCGACTGCGGTTGTGGTAAAGTGCTCAACAAATAAAGATTGGATTAGATTGGTACATACACATTTCAGCTTTGATAGATTGAGGACTAAAATCAGCAGCAAACTTTGGTGTAAATCATTGTTTTATTTGTATTAGAAGAAATCCCACCATTAATTACTGTAGTTGCAGATGTGTGAATGTGAAAGAAATTTTCTGAAGTCCCAATAAAAACCCATTTTAGACATACCTACAAGAACAATAACATGTACACTCACACTTAATCATAAATAATTATGGCTTGAAGGAATAAAACTATCATTACAATTGAAGGTGCAGTAATATCAAGAGCTTGACTTTTGTTTTATGTTCTCCATTTTTCCAATTTTATGTATGGTATATACTTATCGTTGAAAAACACATGGTTGAACAAATTGTGTACAACCTACCACAGTCCCTACCAAGTCCCTACCAAAGTCATCAGTATAAAAATACGTCACATTATCAGCTCCAGTGTAACTCTACTCCCCTGGGTTTAATCAGTGAACAAAATATCTGAAATGCATTCCTCAGTCAAAGAAACAGGTGTATCCACAATGAGCAGAATGCCACTAATGGAAAAAGTGAACCCTTTACTGAAGAAGTATCACATTGTTACAGTAAACAGGGTGGCCCCTCCCTGCACACAGACCAGTTACTTGCATGTGGGTCACTCTGCAGTCAGACTGTGTTAATACAATATGAAATATGCACACTACTCACATCCAAGAGCGAGACAGAGAAAGAGAGAGAGAGAGGGAGAGAGAGAGAGAGATGGGGTCTGTGACTGATAACCAATCACTGTCAGAGATGTTCACTGACAGCAGGGCAAGAGCCACGGGCGAAGAGATGGCATCAAAACAGCCTCAGAGATCCAGAGCAATAAAAAAGAGGAAAAATCAAAATCAAAGAAAATGAAGCTTCAGCTTCACTTGTTGGTATGTTGAAATTAAAGTTCAAAACTTCAGTTATTGGAATAATTCACCTCAGGTTCCATCAGAGCACTAAGAGATCTGGAGGAGTTTATCTTAACTTGTACAATCAATCAATCAATCAATCAATCAATCTTTTACGTGTACAGATTGATAAACATGCATACTGTATGTATAAAATTTTAACCTCAATTAGAAGATTTTCTCTGATTCACCAGGTGCTAATGTCATGAAAATATTAGCAGCATAAGTTGATGCCAGCTGGGTGTCGACAGCTGCTTGATCTAAATACACTTCTCTAATGGTCTCTCTCTTCACGACATAAATGAAAACATAGTTTGCTGTACGCTGATGGTCATGTGCTAGACTGAATACTACATTAGCCTTTGGCTATCTCTTTATGCTTGAATGAAAGGATTTGTTAAACACTAAAAGGCATTATAAAGGCCATCTGCTTTTCTCATTAGTGCCAACTTTTACATGTTGCTGCCTCCAGAGGACAACAATCCGTCATGAGAGATAGTTGTAAGATTATCATAAATGTTGACAAATGAAAAGCTGCAGTTTTGAGGATGTTTGCTAAACATGCAAAATCTTGTTTCTGAAAGGGTTGTGTGTGATCAGTTCAGCATTTTATTTCATCAATAAAAGAAAGGAGCGAGTACATTTGAAATCATCACACTCAATAATGAATGAATGAATGAATGAATTCAGATAAGCTATGCTATACAACATGCTGTAGCTTTTTTTTTAACTTCCAGTTTTGGTACTGCAATATTTTTGAGTACACAAGGATGTTGTAAAACCCACTAGAATCCGTCCACCACATGTCATAATAATGTCATTTATGGTGCAAAGTTTAGTTTGTGTTGAATTAAAATAGAAGAAATAAATAAGCATTGACAATATCATGACTTTTTTTGTCCAGTCATTACACATGCAGATTTTGCTTAGAAATAGAGATAAAGACAGATGGATGATAATGAAAGTGAAAGCATTTGGCAAAATCTTGTTAATAGCATGCACTGGTTGATAAAAGATTTTGGTGGTCAAAGTCAGCTGCAGGAGAGCTCTTTACATATTCCAGTAGTGCTGATTGTGAAAGAACAGATGATGGTGCTTTGCCAATTGAACTGGATTGATGGTTTTCAAAGTTGTGTCTGGTTTCATTCATCGGCAGTACAATGACAGGTTATAATTTGGTCTTGGGTGTTTTATATTTTATGTAATGAAGTATCTAATGTTGCTTCAGATCAGGCACCTGAAGATAAAATCCCACTAAATACAGCCTCACCTATGTTTGTTTAAGATGTAACACCATGTATTTATTTGTGCCTTGCAGAACTTCCCTTGAATGAACTTGTTCGTCAATCTATGCCATGGAAATTAAAAGATTAGACTAAGAACAAATGTTCATTAAATCTGCTTACAATTGTGTAGAGAACATATTGTGGCTTACTACTTGGCAATCATATAATTTGGTGAAAGATAGATGAACTGAAATAAATTGCTTTAGCTATTTTCATTTAAATCTATAATCAAAACAAAACAATCATCACACATGAATTTCTTTAACATGGAATGCATTCATTTCCCAAATAAAATCACAGAACTAGACAAATCAGTGGATAGTATGTGTTTATATGATAGTATGAGCTTAGGGACGGAAGAGAATGAAAGATGGGGGATGGAGGTGGAAAGGACCTCAGGAGTCTTGGCTGGTATTCGCCTGGCAGGTAACAGCAAATCCTTGGACAAGGATCTGCTTCCAAAGACGGACTGTAAATTCAACTGAAATAGCAAAATGGACAAATGTAGTGTGATAGAGCCAAAAATACAGCACCAGGCTTTTGTAAAACAGTATCACAGTAGATGTTAAGTGTTGCACAAATTAAAAGCTCTGTAACATTTCCAATGCATGTATAATTTGCTGAATCGCACCAGTGTTGAGTGACATTAAATTTAACCAAATTAACTTTGAAATTAAAGAGAAATTCCTGTCATCCTTACCTGAACATAAATGCGAATGCTAAAATAATTGCAGGAAATATTTGGGTCAGGTTCCAGTTGCAGTTGCTTCCATCACCGGCAGGGGGCGAGCCGTGCACAACATCGGTAAGTGCAACCCTCCGCTCCAACTGCAAGCACACAATTACTGTGCAATAGAGACAGAGAAAGAGGGAGAAAGAGAGGGAGATTTTGATTTTTAACATCACGTTTATTCATAATAGTCAAACTACAAAATAATCACGTTGACACCAACATCCAAATGAGATTACATAAAGATTATTTTCAATAGTATTGTGTGTTTTCTTAACAAAGAAACATCTAACCTTTTAACATTTATCAAACTAAAACAACAGACAAAATTGGGAGAGAGAGAGAGAGAGAATGAGCGAGAGAGACTGAAATCGGACCTCAACACATATCAGAATGTATAGATAGACAAGGAGGTTTCATATTCACATCTCTGATCGCCACAGACGCTGGGGAGTTGGCCAAATGAAATGATGTGTGAGACACTCTACCTGCTGTTTTCACTCTGTCCGTCTTCATTTGTCCCTGTCAACATGAGATTAAAGCCTCAATTAACGAAATGTCACACAAGGACAAATGAAAACATCTGGCCACAATTTCATGTCACCCACTTGCCCAGCAATATTGTAATGAGGCAAAGAGTGTGTTTTATATACAAACATGCTCACACACCTATGGCATGCATCCACGTGTCTTCTGATGTGATGTACAGATTGCAATGATCTCCTGGAGGCTGCCTCGGATTATAAAGTGTGTGTTTGACGGTGACAGATACAATTGTTCTCTTCCTTCCCCACGGGCATGGCGATATTCTCGTGCACGCGCAAAGCAGTAACACACTGTGCACACGCACTAGCCTTTATTAAGATTAGGTTGGAATATTCACTGTGGGTGTTCGGGGTTTATTGACCTATTAATGCACATTGAAAATACATTAATACGCCTTAAAAATAAAAATAAAAAAGTTACACACGCTTATGTAGAGAGAGGGAGAGAGAGAGAGGGAGAGAGAGAGGGAGAGAGAGAGAGGGAGAGAGGGAGGGGGGAGAGCGTGTTTTGGGTGTGAGGGAGACAGACATCAGAGATGGGAAGAGAGAGAGTTGAACACAGGAGAGACAGACACCCTTCGGTCAGCCTCCCCCAGTCTGGGCAGCGGAGCAGCAGCATCACTTCTGTCTGCCCCCCCCCCCATCAGCGCGACCACCACCCGTCTGCAATTTGGACTAGACGCCCCGGCTTTGACTGTCTGTGACCAGGGATGTGTGTTTGTGTGCATGTGCGTGTGTGTGTGTGCAAATAGAACCCATGCAATACGCGTCTTGAAAGGCAGCATCTTCCACCACATCGCGCAAACTGTGGCGAAGTGACGAGAGAGGCGGGTACAGGAGGTGGCATGGGGGAGAGGTGTGTGTGTCTGCGCGGAGGCAGTGCAGTGGGACGTGGCGTCTGACGGACGCGGAGAGTCCCCGGGAGCTCTGGTATTAGCAGGCAGCTGCGCACCGAGCCGCCGTCTCCCCTCCCTGCCGTCGACCATTCGCTGAAAGCGGGGAATCGACTCCACACGGTTGCCGTCCTAGGAATTGGATTTGACACAGGTATGTGCAGCAACAGCCACATTTGGTGATGGGGGGTGGTGGGGGGGGTGGACAAGATGCGTTTTTGCACGGCTTCGGAGGGAGATCTGGGGTGTTTGACTTCAGCTTGTAGCATGTCTTCTTGTTGCATCCCTGCCCCCCTTTTGTGGCCCTGTCAATGGATGAATGAGATGGTTTTTTTTTTTTTTTGGGGGGGGGGGTAATGCAAACACATGTTATCATTTGTCGATATAGCCTAGGTGATAAATATGCACACATGGAAGGTGGTAATGTTTTTTTAATCGTTTTGTGCTTGCTGACCCCCCCCCCACAGAAATATCCTATTGGTCTTATTCACATCTTTTCTATGTTGTTACGCGTGAGGCTCAACATGAGCGCATGTGAGCAGTGCTGTTCTTTCACCCTGAGCAAATGCGACGAGACTAGTTCCCGCCATGCCATGCAAAGAAATACTGTAGTAATATCTGGATTCATGAGGGCAGAAAATCTGCTGTGATGTTGTGGATTCTGCAGGCAGAAATTTCAATGGTGGGAAATAAAAAAAAAAATAAAAAAATAAAAAAAACAGCTCGGGAGAAAGGAAGATGCTGAGCATTGGCATGAGGGGCATTATGATCTAAAGATGCACACACCCTCACATGCTCATCCCACCCCCCCACCACCACCCCCACTGGTATGCTTCACTCGTTTCACAGAATACACACGATCACGCACGGAGGATGCTTGTCCGCACACATGCACACACCCACGTGCACAAATCCACACCATGATCCATAATCATTTGTTTCAGACACATGACGTAACGCATGAACACATCCCAAAGCACTACACTATATTCTTCAGCACCACCTAGACGTTTACTCAAATGAACGCGACATGTAGTTTTATTGCTTGCGCCGAATTAACCTCAAACTGGTATTTATTTATTTATTTATTTATTTATTTATTTATTTATTTATTTATTTATTTATTTATTTTGCGTTTTTTTCATTAGAGAGAAATAGGTTAGCGTTGCCTCCAACTGACACTCATTTTCATTAAAGGAGAGTGGCAGATTGTTCAACTGCGAGAAATTAGTTTTTTTTTAGAGTTTCCCGCTAATCCAGTGCATTAGGAAAATGGGGAAATAGGTCCCTGGGCATGTATTCTAGAAGAGGAAAAGCAGGACCTCAGAGCCCAGGGAGTGGGTGTGGCTGAGGTGCTCCCTCTGTCTCTGGAGGTTTCTCTTGTCTGACTCACAGAGGGGAGGGCCCATAATATACCCACTGGAATTCCAAGATTTACTTGTGACATAACCCCTTTTTGGAAGTCTACCTAGTCCAGGAAAGTTAATTATTATTTATTTTACAACATCCCAGGCATACAGATGTTTAAGTTACAAATGGATATACTGAATCAGTTGGAGTCCAGTGCTTAACTAAATGACCTATTGCCCCTGCTGTTAGGAGATTGTTATGAAGATCTTATAAAGCCAATGTTTGGACATTTAGTTTGGTAAATGTTATGGGCCAAAACACATGCTATAAAAATCTCAAGATTATAGGAGCAGAAGATGTGCATTTGAGTTCAAAATATTTCTAATAATCGTTAATGACTCATTCTGTTTTCAAAACCAGCAGCTGCTGTTGATTTATCTCCAAGTAGCAATGATTTGTGTTTTTCCAAATTATCCTATATTATGCTACCTAGCAAATCTAGATAATCTTACATGAAATACCAATGTCACATGGTCTTGTAGTTTTAATTTGCAGTCAATTTGCCTGTGACTCTTCTTAGAGCCATTTCTTTGGATGTCCTGTGCTTGAATTGATAAAACGTTGAAATGGCTGATCTAGTTATTCGTCATGCTTTTCTCCTAATTCATGTATCATTATGCTCTAATGGGACAATGAAGACAATTCCTCGTGGGTGTTATTATGTTATTTGCATATCAGCTTTAACTGTGGAAAAGGATGAATGCTTAATTTGTCAAACCTTAACATGCAGATGTCAGGATGTTGGCTTTATAAGAACAGAGGCATCTCCCTCACTGGTAATAAGCACTAATTAAACACTGGCCTACTCTGTTATTGTGATTTGCTCATACAGTGTGGAGACACAGAAGCACATTGCTTTAAGTGATGTTCCAGTCACTGTTACAGTAAATGGTGACACATCCTAGATACTGTCATCCACTGCTGTAGCTGAATTCAGTAAAAAACACATTAAAAGCCTTAGGTCAGATTTTTTTTTGACTTGGAGTTGTAAAAGTTCTCACCCATTGTCCATGCATTGTCTATAGCAGATATCTGTTGGTTCATCCGCTGTGTGGAGAAGCAGTGGGAGCAGCTGCCATGGGGATAACCAATATACTGCAGCAAATAATTTCAAGAGCAGAATATAATTTAACTATTGAATAAAATGTCTGCCCAAAATAATCAATAGTTATGTGAATGTATGTTTATTTTCTCAGCTTTACTGTGTCAAGGCACAACAATAAAAGCCTTTGTCATCTAGGCTTTTACATAATGTAAAAAAAAAAATTAGTTATACTCAACTTTTGTCAACATTTAATGCTAAGGTTTTTTAAAATTCTGTTAAAAACACCAACATATTCAGTCTATTTATCCCATAGCATCTATCCATTATGGAACTTATCTCAAATAATGCGAACGTTTTAAATTTAATAATTTCTTTCTCTCTTTCTTCATCGGTGGGACTCTTCACTGCAGCATGCTTGGTGTTATATTGCGATGCTATACCATACCATTGAAAAAAAGATTACGTTGAAATGGCTCATTCACTTATGCATAGTGTTGGACAAAACAAATAATCCACTCCTCTCCAACAACTCCAACAGATGCCTTGAAGCAAGACAATTAACCCTCGGTGGCTCAGTGATTAACACCAGTTGACGACAACTCAGGTTTTTGCTTGGAGATAGGAGTTGAAACAATCATATGAGAGTTACAAATGTTGGTGAAAGTAGCTGAAGAAATGTCAGGACATATTTAAAAACCATCTGATGTTATATATTTATGGGAGAGGCAGTTTTGGGTCGCGATCCATCATTTGCAAAAAGCCAATTTTGGCTTGAAGTCAGTCTTCAAGACAGCTGAGTCATAAACCTTCTATATTTCCATTCTTTAGCTGTGATGACCAATATTTTTTCTCTTTCTAATTTTCATGACTGAAGATCATACTGGCCTGTGTCTGGGTCATGTTTAAGGATATTTTCATTCATATAAAACTGTCAAAATTCAATGCAATCCTAAATACAATTAGAAAGAGGAAGTTCATCAGTAAACATACATACTATTTCAAAAAAGTGGGGTTCGGAGATGCATACACCTCTGTTACAGAATGTTCATAAAAAGCCAGAGAAGACAACTGTTATTTGTTATTAAGAACAAAGTACAACAACAAAAAATCAACTTTTCAGTAAAATTCAAGAACACAGAAAGTGTCAACCGAAAATCCACCACAAAGGGCAAAGTAACAAATAAACATAGGCAACACCTCTAAGGTGAAGACTCACAAAAGTGATAACAGAAAATCCAGGAGACAAATTGACCAGTACAAAAACAAAACTAACACTACTCAAAAATACAAAGCAAGAAACAGGAGGACGCAGAATGTAAGATGTGGCCGAGAAGCAAGAGGAATCATCGGGTAATGGGGAAGAGTCGAGGCTGGTTTAAATAGCCAGCTGAAGTCAGTGAGCCACTTATGTCTTGTATCCCTGCTGAGGAGGTAAAGGAACAGGATCAGGGAACCAAAAGAACACCTAAGCAGATCATTTGAACGTATGTGTCTGATGAACACTGTATACAGAGCCAAGGCTGACATCCACTTTGGATAGTGAGATACTTCACTTTTTAAAGATTTACATGTCTTGTATGAGTGTTTTTTGTTGTTGTTGTTTTTTTACAAAATAGAAAGAAGTAGAAAGAAATCATTGCCTTCCACAAACATTTCTTCCCCCAGACCTTTTGTGATGATAACTGGGGACATCTTGCTCTAAACTCTAGAACTAATGTTAACTAGCTGTCAGATCCTTTGCACAAACCATCTTTTTTGATTGGTCAATTCTATGCTATAGATTCCACACACCTCTAAGAATAGCTCTAAAGTTTTTGTCTCCTTTATAAAGCTTTAGTGTACTGCACATATACAATGTGATATTTATATTCTCTATCAGATGAACAGTTCAATTTAATCAATTGAAATAATGAAATGTTTGAAAAATGAAAGTCATTATTCATTCATTCATTTTCTTAAACCGATTCATCCACTTGAGCAGGTCGCAGGGAGCTGGAGCCTATTCCAGCTATCTCCGGGCGCAACGGAGCTACACACAGACACACAAACATGCACACACATACTCATTCCTATGATCAATTTGGGACTGGCCAATTACTTGAAGTGCATGTTTTTGGATGTGGGAGGATGCCAGAGAACCCAGAGAGAACCCAGAGAGACATGGGGAGAACATGCAAACTCAACACAGAGTGGGACTCAAACCTGGAACCGCCTTGCTGTGCGGCGACAGCGCTACCCACTGTGCCACCGTGCCGCCCTAAAAGTCATTAGTATAAATTAAATTTTGAAATCATTCAACATCATTTTTGATTTCAATCATCTTTTATTTAAGTGCGTAATTTTGTCTTCTATTTGAATCTGACTTTATTAGTTCAAATTTTTAAACGGTTACCTTTTTTTTTTCTAAATCCAGCATTTTTTACTGAAGCCATGTATATATTCATGATTGTTATGTATAAGTGTGATTTGTCAGCTGGTGGTCTGTTTTGTTTATGTGTACCTTAACAAGATTATTGGAGCACTGAAGCAATTAGAATAATTGGCTATCAACTGGTGTAGAGACTGGATGCATCAATGAATCCAATGGTTGTACTGACCTTGACTGCTACACACATATGTGTTAGAACATGTACAATTGATTGAATGTCATATACAGGTGCAATTAATCGCTCCTCAACCTTTTCAGGGTATTAAGTATTTGATTGTATAAAGGATTTAACTATAACTTGTTTAGTGAAATTTTAATGATAATTGTTGGTTTGTTTGCATGATTATGTTCTGTTTGTGATTAAACACAACTGCTATATAATCATTATAATTTATTTTTTTTTGTCTTTCAGAGAGATGTTCCTTTTCTGGAGAGAGACCACTGGATTTATGAGGATTAACAAAACTCTACGTGGACTGGGGTTTTCGCCATCGTGAGCCGATCTTTTTGTCAGGCAGAAGTTCTCAACCAACATTCACTAGATGATAAAAACAGTCAGGATTGCCATCCATGGTTTCTGCCCTAATAAAGACTATAGCATCCTACATTAATCAGATTTGCAAAGGAATGTTTACAAAGAAATTGGCAAAACCAATAAAGAAGAAAGAGAGAAGCGAAAATAAAGAGCCTAAATTGACCACTGATCTGCAAGCAAACAATTTAACTCTCTCTACCACACTGAAGACCACTGTTAAAAAGATATCCAAATGCTCTTCGGCACGTAACATTTCACTTGAGGAAGACGACGGAAAGAACGATTGCTCCTCCTTGTCACCCACTTTTAGCTATCGTGTTGCTATTGCAAATGGACTTCCAAAAAGCTCTCTGTTTTTGAATAATAATGAAAGCATTTTTCCTGAGGTTCTCTCAATTGATAGTAGTTACTGTGACTCTTTGAGTGAGACAAAACTGGTCAGACGTCTGGATGAGCGTAAATCATACACTATGCCAGTAAGACGAAACCGGAAGAGCTTGATCAGTTTGGCTCCTTCTGACGGCAGTTCTGAGGGTGAACGAGTGGAACGTTCTAGTCTACACACACTTAGACTAGGTGCTTTACGTAAGTTAAGAAAATGGAAGAAGAGTCAGGAATGTGTTTCTTCAGACTCCGAAGTGAGCAATTGGAGGAAAACCCTAGGCATCCGGAGCAAGTCCTTGGACCGTGCTGGAAGGCAGCAAAAAAGCGCAACCCTGGAACCTGGCTCCTCATCAACTGGTTGTATCAGTCAGACCCAGGATGTTATGGAGATGATCTTTAAAGAGCTTCAAGGAATTAGTCAGATAGAGACAGAATTATCTGAGCTACGCGGCCATGTAAATGCCCTGAAAAGCTCCATCGATGAGATCTCCAGCAGTGTGGAAGTAGTCCAGAGTGAGATTGAACAGCTTCGTTCAGGGTTTGTCCAGTCAAGAAGGGAAACACGTGATATTCATGATTACATTAAACAAATTAGCCATCAGGCCAATAATTCCACCTTGCGGTTTCTCAATGTTCCTGAAGACAAGTCAGAAAAAACAGAGAGTCTCATATATAAAATACTAAAAGACAAAATGGGTTTCATTGATGCTTCTAAAACAATCAAAATTGAACTTGCTCATAGATTAGGTCAACAAAGAGAATGTTCTAATGCTAAACCCCGCCCTATAATTGTTATTTTTGCAACACCTCAAGACAGGGATATAGTATTGAAAAAATGCTATAAACTTAAAGGAACCGGCATAACAGTCTCAACTGATAGCTTAACACATGATGGAAAAGAGAGAAAAGACAAAACATTGTCTTCCTCACAGACTTATGAAAGCATGGATATAAAGGTCCCAGGAAAGGATAAAGCAATGGAGAGTGATGACTGGGACTCAATGGATAGTGATAAGGAATTAGATGAATTGAGCAGAAATAAATATGCAATGGTGATTTCAAAACCGATTCACAAGAGTAAATCTGAGAAGAGGCGATCCCATGATCACAGCCGGTCAGGAGAGGAAGCAGGCTACTCAGGTGCAGTTCACTATGCTGATGACTCCTACTATGACCCAGACAAGCACGCAAAAGCTTACTACTCTGATCTGACCCCTGGATGGCTCTCTCAAAGTGACTATTCCACCCCTAAACTCAGCCGCTCTGAGTCTGACTGCTCAAAACTTTGCCAGTCATATTCAGAAGACTTTTCAGAGAGTCAATACTTTACACGGGCTAATGGGTGCTCCCTGCTATCCTCCTCAGATCAGGAACTGTGGCAGAGAAAGCAAGAAGATATGGCTTCGTCCTGGTATGTTAGCCCCAGTCACCCACTTGACCATGAGAATCAAACCTATGAACATAATGAGGTTGAGACTACAGAAACTATTGACAGTGGGGTGAGCAATGGACTTGTCTGCATGTCTGGGGACAGAAGCCACTACAGTGGCTCCCAGCTCTCACTTCAAGGTGACTTGTCACCCTGGAAGGACTGGCATCATCTTGAGCAGGGTGCTGACTCTGGCTTGGAAGCATCCATCGAGGTTAGCAGTCCCTTTGACCCATCAACAATCCCTGGATTTCCAGAAAACATTACTAAATGTCAGGAAGTTGATTTACAATTTGAAGGAGATGAGGAATTTATGATGCTTGACAAGGAATCTCCCTTACCACCCATAACAACTCACATAATTCCACCCATCACAGAACGGGAGTCTGTCATCAAGAGATCTGCACGGCAGTCAAAAGAAGGATGTATAGTGGCCACAAAAGATAGCACGAAAATTTCCGCTAAAGATACAGTTAAAGCAGTTCCAAAAGTGACACATAAACAAAGTAAATTGGCTCATAAAGAAGAAACCACCAAAATACTACCAAAGGAAAACGTAAAGGTTTCTGCTAAGGTTTCACCTAAAGTGACCTCTAAAGCAGCTCCTAAAGAATCACCTAAAGAAGTTCAGAAGTCAACGGCTAAACAATCCTCTCAAGCTTTGCCTAAAGACACAACTAAACTCACATGTAAAGATACCACCAAGGCCATTGTTAAAGAAGTAACATCTAAGGTAGCTTCTGTTGAAGCTGCTAAAGTGACTCCTAAAGTCATCCCAAAAGATAGTCCAACAATAACTGCTAATGAAAGCTCGAAAGAGCTTATTAAAGAGAGCCCCAAAGTAATACCCTTTGAGAGCCCCATCTCAACTCCTAAAGATTCTCCTAAAGAATCCCCTAAAGTCATTACAAAAGAACCTTCAAAAGTTCCATTGGAATCCCTTCAAGTTCCGTTGAAAGAAGTTCTTAAAGTTGCTCCAAAAGACGTTACAAAAGAAGCAGCAAAACAACCCCCAAAAGAGGCACCTAAAGTAACATCTGAGGAGACAGGTAAAGTACCCACTAAAGAACCTTCTAAGATTACACCAAAAGAAGTCACGAAAGCAACCCCCAAAGAGAGTACAAAGGTGACCTCCAAAGAAGCCACTAAAGTTCCCCACACTGAAGCCCCTAAAGAAACACCCAAAGTACCCTCTAAAGATGACCATAAGGAGCACTCCAAAGCAGTTGCTAAAGAAAAATTTCCAGAACTGGATGTAAATCATAGTTTTCAACCAACCCAGAATAAAACTTCATCTATGTATCGCAGTCAGAGTGAGATTAGAACAGAGAAGGTAGAGGAGGTTCCAAAGTCTTGGAGCAGTAGGCTCAGCATAGATCTTAGTGAGAAGTCCTTTGGGTTTGGCTTTGGGTCAACACTACAGCGAGCTAAATCAGCTCTGGAAGTTGTTTGGAAGTCTGGTTCCCAGAGTACCTCTGCCCCTCCTCCTGAAGAACCTACCAATTCCTCCTCATCATTTATGGGCCGTTTCCGTACCTTATCCACTTCCACTGCAAATAACTCTGCTACTACTGTTGACTCAGAGGTCTGCACAGAGTCTGCCCCCTACAAGGCAGCGGAAGAAAAAACAAGTGCCGAGGCAGAAGCTGGAGAACAATCCGTTGACAATGAGACTGACTATGTTGAAGTAATGGAGCAGGTACTAGCCAACTTGGAAAATAGAACTAGTGCTAATGAGGAAGAAGAAACAGGTAAGCCTGCACAGGAGGTTAAGACTTCTCAGGACTATGATGTGTCTGATGACATTGAAGCCTCTCAAGACAATGATGATTCTCAGGATTTCAAGGGCAGTCAGGATTTTGAAACCACACAGGACAATGAGGCAAGTAAACAGAACCGTGTATTGGAGTATGATTGCAGTTTGGATGGACAGTATGACGAAGAGTACAGTGAGGACTTTGAAGCCCAAGCCACCAAGGACATTGCTGAATATGATGCAATGGTGGAGTATGTGGATGTAGAGGAGCCAGATGAGGACAATGATGTGACAGAAGAAACAGAGGAGGGTGACGATGATTTAGAGGAGGAAGAGGCAATATGTGAGGAGGCTACTGAAGTTTTTGAAATTTTGGATCAAGAACAAGAGGATGAAAATAAAAATGTTCCAGAGGAGAAGCCCACTGAACCCCCACCCAAGAAACGTGTTCGTCCCACATTCAAAGAAGCAGCGCTGCGGGCCTACAGGAAACAGATGGCTGAACTGGAGCAGCAGATCCTGGCTGGGGGTATGACTCTTTGTTTATTCTGTCACACTGTCATTTTATATTGTACAGGGTTTTACACTCAGGTCATATAATTAATGTGTGCATAAATCACGTATAAAAAAAATACAATACATATGTTTTCATTCTATCAGCACTAACAGGAATAGCCATTCCTTCAAGCAACTCGAAATGTATGAACATTTTTGATGCGTATGTGTTTTGTGTTATAGGACATTTATTCTAAAATATATATACTTTTCACCAACTTATTTAGAACTGTACACTGTTGGTCTTGGATTTGGTCGGATACTGCTGATATTAAGATATCGTTATGAAGTTACTTGAATGTTATGCAAATTTGAAGATCTTCTGAATAAGTTGTAATATGATTTATTGTAATATGATTTGTGCTACACATATGGGTAGTGGAGGTGTTAGCACTGCTTGGGCTTTGGCAATTCAGGAACGTCACAGCAGACTCATTGTGTCCTGGGATGATGATAGAGGATTCTCAGATCAGTGTATCAGTCACCAGAAACAAGTGGTATAGATTGCATCTGATAAAATCTACTGCTTTACTTTCCACAGCACTTAGAGCACAGTAATCTACAAATGAGGAAAAAAAATAACAAGAGCAAGCTAAGTTGCTGCTTCATCTGTTTGGGATGTTATTTTACTAACCATGATCTCTTCAAAGGTGCATCACAGTGATAACAGGTGCAATGACTATGTATGGGTGATAAAATGAATGAATGAATGAATGAATGAATATGTATTCAGATTTATGTGGCTCAATGTTAGATTCTTGAAGCACAATGTGACTGAAAGGATCTAGCTGCTGTGTTTCCTGCAGTTTTACAATTTATCATCAAAATCTAACGTCAACAGTGACATTGGGACTAGCCTCCAAATTAAAATACATTCTTCACAATGAATTTAAATATGAAAAAAAAAATCCTGTGGTTCAGTTAAATCAAACATTATGTTTGTATGTCAAGGATGCACTTCACCATTTTTGTATCTGTAGTAAAGCATGAATCAATGGAGGAAAAGCCATCTTGTAAGTGGAATAAAAAACTGACCCAGGGATTTCCACTCCTACTTAAAATGAAAAAAAGCATTTGACCTACATACAGTGTGTAGTAGCAACTGTGGTGCTCTAGTGAGGATAGGCACTGCAGTTCAGGAAATACAGGACTCACGTGAAACTTCACAGATGTCTGCACCAACCAATTCATTCATCAAACACCCTGCAAAGTACATATTCAATTTTATTACTTACTGATAGCCTTACATAAGGAGAGCTTCCCCCACTACTGTATGGTTTTATGTAACCATGTATACTAACCTCCCTGGGATGCACTGACGATGCATTCAGGGTGTCCCCGGCATCTCGCCCATAGCCAGCTGAGATCGGCTTTAGCAGACCTGTGACCCACAAAGAGGATAATCAGCTGTGGATGAGATGATTGCAGTCGTCTTGTCTACAAGAAAAGGAATGGATGGATGGTATGCCAACCTTCAAGACCAAGAAACAATGTCTAACATGAGGCATTATTTGGCAAGATAGAAAGAACTGAACATATCTTCAAAATAATTCCATAAACCATGGATCATTCAATTTACTCTCTATCTATGTAAATACATCCATGCCAACATAATATAAACCAGAAATAAAAATTGATAACAATGTTTAACATTGCTGTATTTTACAATGGATAATGTAAATTGTAAAATATAGTTGTGTCAATAATGTAGTCCCTTCCCCCAAAAATGTCTTAAATATTTCTGGAGTGAAAGTTCCAGCTATTGACTGGCTATGATTGTCAGAAAGAAAAAAAAATCAATCACTTCTCACAACTGCATAATTTATGCAAGGTTGGGTAGTAGATTTTGAGCACATGAAAATGTGTGGCCAGTTGTCATAGGCTTTCTGATAGCTTTTTGCTTTTCACCTTTCTATGGGCCAGTTTGTTGCTTTGTGTGCACATCATGTGTTTTTATACTTTCTATACTTTGGTGAGTAGTGATATACAAGTCCAGATGCTACTTTTATTCTGCTGCCAATGGGAATATGTAAGCTAATCCTGGTCTGTCTGCTCTTGCATCTATGCAAATGTAATAGAGAATAGTCTGTTAACATCTCAAAACAAGCTCAATGCAGTTCAGTCATATATTATACATGCTTGGTCGGGGCCATGAATGTGTGTGTCTAAGAACTGGTTCCTTAATCTTAATATTGTATATTTTATATGTGTGTGTGTGTGTTTATATATATATATATATATATATATATATATATATATATATATATATATATATACACACACACACACACACACACACACACACACACACACACACACACACACACACACACACACACACACACACACACACACACACACATATATATATATATATATATATATATATATATATATATATATATATATATATATATATATATGTCTGTGTACAGTTTGCATGTACTCTCCATTTTGGAATGGTTTTTCATTTCCATTCCGGTTTCCCCCTATCAGCACAAAAAAAAAAAATCACAAGTCTGAGGAACTTGTTATGGTTATTTGTTTAAAAAATCCACAAACAAATCCACCTGCAAATGCTGTGAGCCATTTCATTATTTTCTCTTCATAGAAACACATCCAAAATCCATTTGGTTCAGTTTAGGTCACAAATCGTTTTATTATTGACAGATATGTCCAAAGATGGAAGCACAAATCTGCATACTTTATACAACTCCTCCCTCTCATTAACTTTATGCCTTCATCTCTGTTAGCGGGCTTTGTGCTCATCAGGCTCGTGCTCTGAACCGTGCTCACTGCTTTGTGTTGGAGCTGTGAAGGAAGTCCCAGCAGTACTGTCACTCTTGCCAGGCCTGTCTTCAACTGGCTAGAGCAGCGTCTGTATTCAGATGCTAATTCATACTCCCAAGGGCATTCTATAACCAGGTCAGCCTTGCTTGGAATATTTATAGAAGTCTGCTGCTCGTGAAGTTTGCTGCTTACTCCTGTGGGAGCAACGGAGGTAGACCATCTTTATGCTTAGTACACCGTTTCTTGAGAAAGCGTAGATTTGAAAAATGCAGATGCAAAAAAGGAGGAGTGTCTGTTGTTGTTTTTTAGTGACACCATCCAGTTCAAAGCACTAAATGAATGAACAACGCTGTAATTCAGATGACTGTTATAAACAGGGAAGCCTCCTCTGTCTGTAGTTTGTAACACAAAATCCAGATTTTCAGATTATACACTTGTAATACTGCGCTCTTCTTTTAACTACAGTGTAACCTAATCATCCTCATTATTATTCACGTTGTAAACATTTTTAAACCTGTACCACAACAATGTGGATTACTGTACATTGATTTTCTATATTGACTTTTGACTTTTTATTTGTAGAGATGAAACCTCAGTTTCAACAACAAGTGTATATCTTGTTAGATAATGGCAGATGAGACTTTGCTCTATTCCTGGTTCTTGCCCATAGGGATTCTATTTTTGCTCTGAAACTGAACTAAATAAACTGCCTAACATCAGAGCGCACCACCTCGCCCATTTAGTCATAGCTGAAAAAAAAAAAGGGTCTGAGGGGGAGAGTGGGTGATAACATTTAGTGTAGTTGATGTGTTGTCTCCTATAGAAGGAAATTGCCTCGTCATTTAGTATTGTGTGAATCATCAGAGGAACAAGCAGTGAAGGAACTGGTCACACAGACGCTCAGAATATTAACATCTCTTTCCAATTTACCACATTTCATACACCAGACACTGGAGGACTGTAACACCGCTGCAAAAATCTCCCTTTTGTCCACTTGTTTGATCCCCACCCTGCTTACTTGTAAGTAATGTGTGTGATTATAAAAAGCCTCTGTCAAATTGCTGAATATGTGATTAAAAAAAATATTTATTTCCTGAAAATCTACTTGTCTTGATGTAATTTACAATCTGCACGCTTAAAACTGTACAATTATTCCAAGGTCTTGGGAGCTGGACCCATAAAAATCTGTATTAGACATTATTTCAGTGTTAAAAAGTAAAAAAAAAAAAGCAAGTGATGTATTCTGTTAACATCCAACATTAAAAATCTACACATAAAATGAATTAAAACAAAAAAAAATAAAAATATTAAATGTATTTTATAAATATATTAGAAAACACAGCATGTCAGAATATTCACTATGTTAGTTATCGTATTTTAGTTTGTTGATAATGTCACATATTTGTAGAAAAACAAAAGGTAAACCAATGACCAGCTCTGTTCTCATCTAGAATGTCTACACTGGCAGTGAACACATACTTCTTTTTTGCTAGAAATTAATTGATAATAAGTATGCGCTGGCAACGCAGGCGGGGTGTACCCTGCCTTTTGCCGGTAGCCAGCTGGGATAGGCTCCAGCAGAGCATGAGTGGTTAGGCATCTTATCCAGGGTAAGATGCCTACCCTGGATAACATCCATAGCCTGCAGAGATAGGCTGCAGCATAACCTTGACTGGCAAGCTGGATAAACAGCTGTAGACGAGATAATTGCGAACGTCTCGTCTACATGAAAATCGATGGATGGATGGAATCAGCTCAGTGGTGCGATGATGATACATTAGCCTGTGATGATGACATTAGAAATGGTTATTGAAAGAAGAGCCATGTGAAAATCTGTACTGATGTCTTGATTTTACATATTTATTGTACTGAAAGAACAGATTTTTTTTTTTTGTATTTTCATGCTAATGTTTACCTGAATATGCACACAAGAGCACATGTTCCTGAGTGTGTTGCGCAAGAGTCTGGTCTTACTATCAGCTGTGTTCAGACTTTTCTTCTCCAGGGAGATCAGATCTAAATTTGATGTGTGAGAACTTACATTGGTACTAAAATGCAGGATTTACTGCTGCTGTTGATATCTCTAACTTTCTCTTCAGTGCACCCATGCAGTGTAGTTTACTATCAATCGGTTACACAGATTTAAGGCACCTATGAAATTAGGTTTGTATCAGGAGCCTAAAGCCCATCCCTGTCCTCTGGCTTTATCTCATGCAGCTGCAAACCCTTTGGTAGAGGCGACGGGCCTATCTTGTGTAACTGTGAACCTGAAAGTGGCTTAGCTGATCTCTGTCCATGTTACCCACTTGTGGCTTAGTTACTCTTTGAGTGTTGTGTCTCTCCATGTGTGCAGCTTTTGTTGTAACCTCACCCAATGACAATTTATCCTCTCAACAGTGCCACAGGATCTTTTTGGCTTCATGTTGACTGCAGTGCATTTTGAAAGCTTTTAAAATATCAGTGCCTCCATGAGGACCATCATCATGAAGAGATGCACTTGTGGTGAACACTAATGGCACTCAAGTGTACTAAGCACTCTGAGTAATAGCATCTGCCAAATACTGTCTTCTCAATCAACGTGTAGATCTGGAATTATTGATATTTTAGTGCTTATTAATTAATGTTTTCATGGTTGGATTTTTTTACTGGTGTCAACTTTCAAGTATATTAAGACAAAATTAAATTAAAGTTGCTGCTTCAACTTGACACACTCCTGGTCATCCCATCTGATGAACATATTGAATTTTTCTCCATGTCTCCTTAAATTGTTTGTGAAAACAGAATTAATGTCAACAGACAGTGATGATAGATTAGTTTCAAAATAAGTGAGTGTATTTCCAATGAGAAAAAACCAACACATTTTCTAATGTTCCACCTTTCTGTCATTTTCTTCTTCCAGACAGCACTGCTTTGGATACACAGGTTTTAAGTCGTTATTTGTAATCACAAATGTGACCATTTGTGGAATTGTTGCATGTGCATGTGTTTGTGTAATTTTCACGTGTTTTATGGAATGTAAGTACATCGTGTGTATTTTGTTTCTCCCTGTGATACTGTGTCCATTTGAGTGTATCTGTGAGTATCTGTAAGATCAAAGAAATTTTATAGTATGATAAAGGTATGAATGCAGTATCTGCCTTTGTGTCATCACAATAAGTATTGATTGTCCTTTTATTACGCCCTGTTTTTTTCAGAAAATGATTTGTCTTTCAATTCTGGTCAGTGAGGGGGGAGTGTTACACAATAGTCAGTTCTGGCCTCAAGCAACAAAAGCAGCAAAACTCCCAGTCTTGAGCCCACAAATAACATTGATGTGGAATAATTTGGTTTTTGCCTGTGGTACTTCCGTCTTTTCTCCCTGTGCTGCACGTCCCCTCTTCTGTCATTCATATTATCCTGAACTGATCTCCAAATGTACTATGTGTCATCAAGTTATACTTTTTATTTCCTTTGCTTATATCTTGCTCTGTTTTGTATTTACTTGTGTGCATTTAACTTCTACTTCCTTGTTTTACACTGGTCTTTCTTCTCTCTGCAGCCTCGAAGTGTTTTGGATCCCATAGTGCTCGGCTTGCAGACTGGAGGGTGGGTGGTGGCTCATGTCCTGATCTGATCAGTGCACAATTACACATGTCTTTGCTGTGGTGCTGTTTTGTACTTCCACACTGAGACTCATGTAGCTTAAATATCACAGACAGATTGGGGGCATATAGCCCCCAATTAAGGGATCGTGCTCCATGTTTTTGTCTTGGAAAAGAGAAAATGCCTGATACCTTTGCACTATCTGCAAGCATGTACTGTACACTAATGTACAATAAATGCTCCACATATGAATAAAGTTTGATGAAGTACATTTTTGTCATATGAAGTCACAGGGGAAAGAGCTAAAATATACTACTTAGCTTTGTTTACCCTAGCATGACTGTGTAGTCATCTGCAGCCTTCGTTGTGCATAAAGGTACTAAGAGACAAGCGCCACAGAGCGAGGCAGGGGCTATAGGTCTATAAGATACCCAACTTGTAACGCGGGTGTCTTTAGAGTCGTACCACCAATGTCGCTCTAGTATTTTGTCAAACAAACGCATGCATGTACATTAGTATGTACAGGCCCCTGTAACATCTACAAGGGAGTTGGAGAATGGAGAGTAAGAGAAGGGGAGATGATGCTTTGTATAAAGAAACACTCTCTGAAATTTGCATTTTTGAGGCTTGAGATCTATTAAAAATATAAGTATAATATGGAATCGGGATCCTGTTTATTAATTACAGGCGTCACTGCAGTAGAACCCAAAGGCAGATAATATGGGGCAATGAGAGTTTTTAGGAATAGCAGATGGTGAGAGGGATCACATGGAGCTTCAGAGTGTAGATTGTCGGCATCACGTGAGGTGAAGAGGATGGGGTGAGGCAAGTTAGAAAGGAAGCGTGATCCATGGTGTTTGCCGACTGTGTAAATCAACACCCCGCCTTCACAACAGTAATGTCTCTCCCAGTATAGCATTATTATGATATTAACGCTCCTTAAATCTGTCTACTTCTCCAGGGCTGGCAGCATTCTTTATGGTATTGACAGCATGCCAGATTTACGCCGCAAGAGGACAGTGCCTCTTGTCCGGGACCTGGTGAGTCATCTGCCTCAATAAGGTTACGTGTGATTTATGTGAAGTTTGAAATCCCAGTGACCGCATATTATATCACACTCGCTCTGTGTGAATATAGATCTCAGCCGGAGACAATAAAAAGTTTACTGTGAGTTGGATAAAATGAGTTAGGACTGTCGAAAGACCGTGATTGTTTCTTTTCATTACATAATAGTGCAGGACTGGCCCATATATAACCTTAATATTGTTTCATCTGACATCCAGGTATCAATAATGGCTATTAAAACAGAATTTGATTGTGGTTTTAATTCCAACTTTTAATGCAAAATCTGTATTTTTTTAAACTCCTTTCTTTTAGTGTTTAGATTTAGTTTAGATTAAAATCAAGTCAAAAGGGAGTGAATTGTAAAAAAAAAAAAAAATCAACTACCTAAGAATCTTCCCATCATGCATATTACTGTATTCTGTGTTCTGGGAATGTATTCTTAGTCATAGCTCTATTTAATAAATTAGCCTCAAGGGAATTTTAAGACCTAAAATCACACCAATGCTCACCCATTTGTTTTTTTATTGGACCATAATGTGTCATAGCAATCCCATGGAGAGGCTTGTTGCAGTACGGTCCACTTTAACACCATACCACATGGGTAGGCTTTGTGAAAGAAACAGGCCATCTGGATAAATATAGTTTGATTCTAAAAGTTAGTCCAATATATGCTGCACATTGTATGTCTGTCTTGTCAATGTTTGTGTCTTGTATTTCATGTATTCATGTATTTCAGTGTAAAAAATGAAAATATATCCAAACTCAAACATGTTTAATACCTGGATATTCCTAGTTACTTGTGAAATATTATGATGATTTCGCTGATGTCATACATCTAGATACTGATGATTGTTTATATCACAGAGAACAACATGAGTTGATGCTGTATTTGTCCATATCTCTCATGAAATTAATAACCAACAATGTCTTGGTAAGTATGGGCTGTCGTTTACTCATTTATCTGGATTTTGCGTGCATATTTGCCATTTCTACATAGACCCATAACAGCTATGGGTGATATTTTTCAGTGAGTTGTCAGATTTCAGCCTCGCCAGTGCTTGGCTCTTTTTTTCTACCTTCTTTGTTAATCGGCAGGTGTTAAAAATTTGTATTTAACTTGAAATGTTGACAACTCAACCCAAAAATATATCTGAAAGACTTCATTGACTTCTGATTTAACTGTGTGAGGCTTTTAAATCATGTAAAAGTGACACAAAGTAAGCCTTTTACACATGGGATGAAGTCAGCAGTCAGCAAACTAATTGGTCCCATGCCTCTCCTTTGTCAATGTTCCCCATTTGCTGTGTGATTGCTTCAGGGCAGCGACAGCGTTTGATTGGAACGGACAGTAGGGTTCCCCCATATTGTGGTGGGATACAAAATCCTGCACCAAGAAAAAGAAACAAAAGTCGGAAATTGATTTACAAAGCATTCAACCCCTATATTGTAGCTTGATAGATAAGATCTGGTTCTTTTTGTATTGCCCGTAGCATCCTCAGCAGTGCTGGTGCATGTTGATAAACTTACATCAACACTCACAGTTCATGTAGAGGTCACGTACCCTCCTACATTCTCCATGGCTTCCATGGATCTTTACCATAGCTGGGCTGTGCAGACAAGAGGGTCGTGGTAAAGACTGATCCAATATTGTCAGCTGTCCATGTCTGCATTCCTCTGTTACGTAACTTACTCCAGTATGGGATAAATGTCTATCAATCTCTGGTCATACAAACTCAATGGGTATACTGCAGCAACTAATTTGTGTATATGTGAATATCCATGTGTACGTGTGCGTGTGTGTATGTGTGTGTGTTATTTGTTTTTACCAGTTACCAGTTAATGTTTGAGTAAGTCAGAGGAGGTGTAGTGTATGCGTGTTTTCAAAGTATGCCTGAGAGGTTTGGTGTTGTGCAGTTCAGCTGGCTT
The DNA here is from genome assembly GCF_040054535.1 of Antennarius striatus. Classification (NCBI taxonomy): domain Eukaryota; kingdom Metazoa; phylum Chordata; class Actinopteri; order Lophiiformes; family Antennariidae; genus Antennarius; species Antennarius striatus. The sequence goes on along the minus strand of NC_090776.1, from coordinate 28,526,455 downwards.
CACCCATACAGGAGTGTGTGCGTCTTGTGTTTCCCCGTTTGCGTCGATGTAATGTGCAGAGCAGACAGCAGAAAATATGGTCAAAGCTTCATCCAACAGAAAACTGAATATGCCAAGCATGACTGCAGTTTAGTAATGTCCAATGCATGAGGGGATAAAGAATCATGCAACGGCTTAGTAATCTCTCTTTGATGAATAGTTGAATCTCTCTAGCTTTGTGCCCCAACCAGCAGTCCTGCATGGCAGTTGAGACACGTGTGCGCTCACTATGGATAATAAATACAAGTCCTCTGTTGTTTGTGCTTTAAACATTTGCCCTCCCACACCTTCTCTAATTCAGCTCCTTTATTTCTTTCATTCTCCAACCATTGGCTTCTGGAAATCACAGGCTTTGGTAAGATTGCGAAATGTTTTGTTTTTGTGCACAAGCTAAGAAAAGAGAACCGGTTTTTGTCTTTAGTCGCATTTGTTATTGAAATGTACATGAATAGTTTTTAATTAATTTATCTATGTCATCTATTTAGTTTCTTCCCAGAGTACAAAATATTATTACACAGTCACTAGCTGTTAAACTACTTATACACTTTAAAATCTTTTAAAGTGCTGCGTAAATGTATAGAAAGCTTTGAGTGTGGGAATCTTTCTGTTGTCACTGTGTCATTGTCATTTCCTTTCCTTTTCTTCTCTCAGACGCTCGCTGCTCGAAAGGCAGGCATCTCGTTCGCTCTGGTGAACAGGTCCACTCTGAATAATGAGGACCTGGTGAGTACTACCATACCTGCAATGCCTGCTTGGAAAATCATTTTCAATTTGGTGTGCAGTCTAAGTGAGTAATGAGGGGCGTTGCGACCATTGGGCAGTTGCTTGAGAGAAAGGTTTGACTCAGAAAGAGTTTTAGAACTGTGTTGTGTTGCATCAATTATACCTCAGGATCAGGGATCATATTGGCAGGAACACGTGGCACAAAAATGAAAAAGTTCAATTAAATTTGTTCTTTAAATCTTATGATGCAGATGCAGCTCGCCATCACCTCCAAACTCTTGTTTTTGCAAACAATTTGGTCTTATTCATGAACATGTTGCCATTGTTAGAATCTGATGAAACCCTTCATTTAGTCACAAGCATAGTGTATCGAGTAAGGCAGAGTTACAGAAGCCTAAACTAAAAGAGTCTCAGTCAGTGGTGAGAGACACTATAGTGTTGACCTCCAAATCTCCCTGTGCATTAATTGATTGCAATTCTTCCCTCCCAGAGGGAAGAAAGTCTTAAAAGAGACAAACAGCATGAGAGAAAAGTTTCTCAGCCAGACAAACAAGCAGGCCATATCATAGCCATGAGCAAAAAGGATGTGTCCAAACCTGCAAGACTAGTCAGTTTGATTTTTTAAGTATACTCCAAAATCGTTTGATTTGTGTACTTGTCCAAATAACTTGACTCAGTACTCATGGTCCAGCTGTCCAGATGCTCTGAAAACAGTCTTGATTGCTTACTAATAGCCATGGGGTTGATTAAAAGGGATAAAGGGATGTAGAGTATTTCACACAGTTTCTCCCTCATCTGCCAGAAATTACATGATGCACTGTGATAAATAGGAAGTTGATTCGGAGATTGCACCACAACAGAAAGTAAATAATTTATCTTCATAAATAGTCCAATTTTCCATATTTGGAACAAACGAGTAGTTTTTAATGCAGGCATATATGATGGAAGCTGATTTATGAGATCTGAGCTTGGCTGTAGCTTGTATGGTCTTGGTAAGTAGGACGAGCAGATGTCAGAGTTTTATCTGCTGCATTAAGTCCAGGAGAGTGCTTTCCAGTAAGGATGGTGAGAGTGCTCAGTTGAACATATGCTGCTGAAAATTGCAGATGAGTTAAGAGTTAGGGGTAGCGAGGACAGAGGATGAACAAAGACAGGGAATGGTGAGAGATTGAGTGGGTGAGGAGAATATTAGATATAAGAAGGCCTTACTATTGTGACCCTGTGGACCTAATGTTACTAATCAGACAACCATGTTGAACAGTCTTCCCTCCACATCCTGGAGTAATATTTAAGCTTTCCGCCATCCTCTGCCCATTTTCCTCTTCTTTTTTAATTTGATTAATATTATTCTGATTACAATGTTGTCATCAGTTATTCCTGATGTGTGGAAGAGTCTGTCTCAATGCTATGCTCTTTGTGCCTCATGTTTCCCATGTGTCTGCTTTCTAGAGCATAAAGAACATTATGTGTGGGCCGGCTAACCGTCCCTGTGTCTGTTCAATGTTCCGAGTTGCATATGATCTGAGCGCCAGAGCGTTTTAACAGTGACAGTCAACATAAACTTACCTGCCTAGTCAAAGAGAAGGAGAAAGGAAGATGAGAGTCAAGCTCTGACCCGGGTCAAGCATTATCTGAAAACAGGATGTGATGTGTTGTTCGAAGTCAGCTCAGATACCATCAGGCAAATTAGCAGCAGCAAAATATACTACGGCTCTATATTGATTTTCATTTGCTCGCTTGTCCAAATAATCTGTATTGGTTTTATGAATCCTGCCAGAGAGAGTTTGGCCTTGCTTTTTGAAAATCTCACATGAGCACTCTGTTGAAATGGTTTAAAGTTGAAGCTAACGATTACAGTTGCAGTAGGATAGCAGTGTCAGCAAAGGGGTTGACAAGGGCAATAGGTAGTAAATTGGAGAGGAGGGTTGAGAGAAGGAGAGATGAGATTTTTCTCTGTCATGTTGGTCTCAGTCAGAGGCTGCTACTGTTGCTGTCAATCAGTCCTATGAGAGTCTTGCACAAAATCACCTCCTTGTCTAACACATGAGACTCACCCATGTAGCACTTCTCTCACATCTGCTGCAAAGCCTGACATAAGCTGTCATGAATTGGAGTGATGAAACACAGAGATGGAGGTAAAACTACAAGTGATAGAGCCAACAGAGCTGTGTTAGTGTATTACGTAAATACTGAACTCCTAGTCATGCACCAGTCAAATAGTGGCCAAGTTTCACAGTTTCAAAAGACATTTAGTCTGCTGGTAGGTTAGAGAATGAAAACCTATATTCATACCAGCCAAGTTCATTCACAGCAAAATTAAATATATTGTACTGACTGAGATCTATCCCAGTCTTATAGAAATTTTTGCTCAATCATCTGCTTCAGGCAGTTCAGTATTAGGAGGAGCAAGTTTTAAGGTGTGACCCCCGTCTGGCATATGTGTAAATTATGGATCAACCTCTCTTCATCTTTCCCTTTTGACATTGAAAGGGAAAGATCTCTCTGTCTTCCTTTGTATTTCTTAAATCTCACCCAGGACTGAGCAAACCTTTCTGCTGCTTCAACAAACGTTCCACGATGTTAGACAACCTCATTGTCGTGTCATCTGTTGCCATTTAATCACACTTGCAGAAGTTTGCAAATGTGTAATACTCTCTGCATGTATGTATGAGTGCTTTGTGGCAAAGTCAGGGCTACTCCTGAGGTGTTAAAAAGCAAATTGTCAACACAAAATGGGGAGCTGAAAGTAACACAGGGGAGTAGAGGGCTGAACCAGAGTGGAGAGAAATACCACTTTCAGATTTATTTAATCGCCATACATCTCCTCTCTGTCACTTTCTCGCCCCCTTTCTCTCTTGCTTTCAATCTGGATAATGCTCACTTTTAAAAACCTTATTTACAACAACCATTGATTCCACCCTCAAGAATTGGCAAGTCTCAGCTTATTTTCAGTCCTTGTAGATGGCAAGGCTTCTACACTAAAGCATTCTGCTTGAAAAGCTTTCTGTTGCACAGAAATCAGTCCACACAGGTTTCTTGCACACTTCAGAATTTGGTCTGGAGGAGTTTTAGACAGTAAACAAGTCAATGTCTACAAAGCCTCTGGGTGCTAAGGATGCTGTTAATCTAGGTTTAATGAGATGTAAGGGTGAGTTTGTCTCACACAGCTGACCTCTCCATTAATGGTAAGAGGATTACAAAAGGGAAAAAAAAGAGCTTTAAAATTATCAATTGTTCTAAAGTAATCTGTTGTAACCTTTCAATAAAAAAGCTGAGGAATACTTTTGAAATATTGATGCAGGTTCACCGGCCTACATACATATTTACAAAGGTTTGTGTTTGTCTGTGTTTTTGGATTTTTAAAACAAAAGAAGATGTTGTAATGATATTGAACAAATGTGTTCTCTGAGCAGGCAAATGCCTCTTTTTAACACTGATTTCAAGATGCATTCAACATTCCTGAAAGCTATTGCAACATGCTTTGTTTGACTTTTAAGGCTGTTATTTCAGCAACATCAGCCATGCTTTCTGTATTTTTTCATCCCCATATCATTTCCAGAAATGTATTCAAGACCTCATCATTCCTTTTTCAATATTCACTTTCAGAAACTGCACGTCTTCAAGAAGACTCTCCAGGCCTTGATTTACCCAATTTCATCAACCACACCGCATAACTTTGAGGTGTGGACAGCGACTGCACCTACCTACTGTCATGAGTGTGAGGGGCTGCTGTGGGGTATTGCCCGTCAGGGCATGCGCTGCTCAGAGTGTGGTGTTAAATGCCATGAAAAGTGCCAGGACCTGCTCAATGCTGATTGTTTACAAAGTAAGGACCATAATACTTTTATATGCAGTTCAAAATGGTGCTGAAATTCACTCAAGGCGTTGCTGGTATAGTGCTGCATTGTCCTATACATGCAAAATATTATCCATCTCTTCAGTCTATCGCACTGAAAATGCATTCAACATATTTCATTTTTCACATCTTACATCTTTGATATTTACATTTTGTGAGTCTTGACTAATGCTGCTGGTGGATAATCAAATGATTTATAAAATTATGATTAAAATCAGTCAAATCTAAATCCATGATATGCCTGGAAAATGAGTGTAGCGCTAGTGGGACACCTGCTTTTGTATTACTTTTACTTCTTGCATCTCTACGTTTTTATGAATACCCACACTGAATGAAGACCCAGGTCAGGTCCTCCAACAGTGAAGATAGATGTGCTTCCTGCTGGGTCACCAACTACAAGTCAACCTTCACAGATATTTTGCACCATCAATCTCAGAACATCTCTTAGCCTTTCTTCTTAGCCAAACCCAATAGCTACCTCATTCTGTCTCCTGTGCAAGCTCTGTCTTTTTTGGCTTTTGGCTTGTGACGTCACAGTTGCAGGCACTGCTGTCTGAGTCTTACCTCTGCAACCTACATCCACTGGACAGGCAGACCTTCTCCACCCAGCCTGTAGTCACAACACTGACAGCTCTTCTGAGTTGTACTTGTTTACAGTATTTTTTTCTGCAAAAGCAGCCTCCATCCTCTCCTCCCATGGGGCATGACAGTTCATCCATGATGACCGCCCTAGCAGAGGTAGACTATATCTGACCGTAGGGATCTACGCTGCCTACCAGCAACCAAGGTTGTCCAATAAGGTTGGATTTTGAGAGTCACAGAGTTGAAATGTTTCCTCTGAGCCATAACCTCTGTGCGGGTTCTGTGGACTTAAGGATGATGTCATATGAAGCCTTGGTCAGGAACCATAGCCTTGCTAGAGGCAATCTTCACATATTTGCCAGCAGCTTTCTAGTCGACCATCTTAGCAGGTGGGCTCACAGCTCTGACTTTGTAGCTTGCACTACTTCTGATATTGCAAATCTTTTCCTTACTTTGTGGCTTTGGACTACATCTTTGGTGTTGTTCCCCAACTTAAAACCTGCCCTGTATATCTCCTGGTATCAATTACCTGGTTTAATGCCTGCATTGTAGTCCACTTTCATCCAGCTGCTATGGAAATTTTTGTATCACTGATTGTTCTTGTTCTTACGCTCACTGCTTGAAGTCATATGTGGCATTTGCACTGTTTCCACATTACAGCTTCCAATCAGCTGTTTCAGTCATGGTATCCCTGTTGTAACAGTGTACAGTTAATGGAATGCAGACTTCAGAATTCTCAAGATAATCCTCACACACTTTAAATGGATTAGCCACAGTATGGCTATTTTAAATGCCAATGCCGTATGGTTCCAACTGTGATTTGTCTTTATCACATTTCAATCTGCACTCAAGAACATACTCTAGTTAGATGATACCAATCAGACATAGAGAATTAACCATCACATTCGCCTCTTTTGTTTTACAAACATATACTGTACGTGCAATACGAATGCATTAATGTCTAATCCCTCATTTAAGCCAGGTAGACTCAGTGGGAGATAAATAGCTCTGCTTGCTGTAATGCACAAGTTTATTTCTTTTACAAAAACAAAGTTGGCTTTGATAAATATGGTATGCCCTGACAGACACGGCAGCCTGACACTGGATAGATCATTTTTGATTAAAATAATATCAAGATATTAAATATACAGAAACTTGGGGCTCAACACTCACATTTTGTTTCAGGGGCAGTGGAGAAGAGCTCCAAGCATGGAGCAGAGGACAAGACCCAGAATATAATCATGGCTATGAAGGAGCGTATGAAGATAAGAGAGAAGAACCGTCCAGAGGTGTTTGAGGTGATCCAAGAGATGTTTCATATCAACAAAGAAGAATTCAATAGCCATTTGAAGATAGCCAAGCAGGCTGTTTTAGATGGGACTTCCAAATGGTCTGCCAAAATCAACATCACAGGTCAGCCTGGTTCCCCTTGTCATATTAGAAAGTTCATTTTTCAATTTGACCTTAAAATTCTTAATTATGAAACGATCAGAGTATTTTAATTATAATGGTATTTATTAGCTCTTATTCACAGTTTAGCAGCTAATCAATTGAATGGTAATGATGTCTTTCAAACTAGTGATCAAATTGCAACTGTTGTACTTTAAATATGAATCTCCCAATCAATCAGTCAACCAGTCAAGCTGTCCCTGTGATGCCAAAGAAAACATCATACCTGAGCACATTCAGACACTCACTAGGAAAATTAGACTCAAATACTCCTCCTCCTCCACCTCCTCCTCCTACAACTACTACTATTACTACTACTACTACTACTACTACTACTACTACTACTACTACTACCACCGAAACTACTATTACGACTACTATTAATACTACTGCCACTACTACTACTACTGTTATTACCACTACCCTAACTGTTACTACTACTACAGCTAATAATTTTGAGAATGATTCATCATTATCCATTTTTGAATTTTTTTTTTAATCCTATGTTTAACAAACTGTTTATTGACATTAATCACAGTATTTTATTTATCCAAGGGAAATAAGGTCAGGAAGTCCACTTTGAAACCTCATCCCCCCGACTCCAATCCATCCGTTTGGTCACTGGTGCAGGCCCAGCTCATTTATTGCTCACCTTGCATTTCTCACAGTGCCAATGCACCAGAGAAAATTGAAACGGTGTGGGAGGGAGACAAAATAGAAAGGGAATTGGATAGGGAGGAGAAGTGTGTGAAAAGGGAAAGGACCAAATAAAACACAGAGCAGGGAGTAGAGAGCGAGAGAGACAATACAATTGCCCGAGGTTGCTTCAGCCCATATTGCCAGGGTCTTATTGAATGTTCAATTTTAAAATGTACTTAACAACTTATTACTTATTCACCATTCATTAGATGACACTGACTGGATTGACTTTCCAACACCTTGTCAGTGACCATGAGTTATTCTCTATCTTGTTAATGTTCTGCCTACAAGGTCCACCAGTGGATATAGAAATCGATCCTACAAACTATTATCAGCTAATTTAAAAAGAAAAAAAGTCTGCTAATGACATATTCTGGTACTCTGCCCTGATCATATCTTTATATCAAAACAAAAGGAAAATATTGGATTAAAAGGCAGCAAGAACAAGTGTGTTTGAGCATTACTCTGTTTGACGCCTAGGAATGCTCACAACAGATCTGCGGCAGATGGATGGGCAAACATCTTAAACTATCAAAGAATTATTTTGAGGATAATTGTGCTCTTTTTGATGGTGAATTTTTTAAAGAAGCACAGATTTGTGGCTGAAATATAACAGTTATAATTGGTCGCTCACTGTTTATTTCTGTACATCGAATGTAAGTTATTCAAAGTAGCAGCCCAGGAGTGAATGTTTATTGCACATGCAACTGGAGGATACAAACAGCACTTTGGTGACATATGTATACATACTTTGTTGACTCAGACTCCTGTTTTACTACAGTAGGTATTTTGCTTTGAACACTCCTGGAACTAGCAGGTCATGACTCTTCAGACCCTTATATCCTGCAAACCAATCTCTGTCAGCATTGAACTGAGGGATATATATGTTCCCTGAATTATTTAGATGGTCACTTATGCATATTTAATGCATCAGTGTCGTTTTTCCCTTTTATGGCACTGTGAAATACTACTGTCTCTCATTCTCTGAAACCTTCCACTGTGTGTGGAAATAAGAATTTGCATTACAGGCATGTTTTTAAAATGACATCTTAGCTCATAGTAATATTCAAGCAGGGGGCAGCATCACAGAGATGAGATCTGCATGTGACTTGGATGCAGAGATATGTAAATCACATATTTTTGGAATATTTTGAATACGGCATGTACACACCAAGGCACACATACACACACACACACACACACACACACACACACACACACATACACACACACACACATGCAAAATACATAACTAATTTATTAATTGAGTTCATCATGATTCCAGCACCAGTAAAATGAAAGACATGAATCGGTAGACACATGACTTTTAATATTTCTCTATTACTGTCTTTTCTGCAGTCATGAGTGCACAGGGCTTACAGGCCAAGGATAAAACTGGCTCCAGCGACCCTTACGTCACCGTCCAGGTGGGGAAAACCAAACGCAGAACGAAAACTATCTTCGGCAACCTCAACCCCATTTGGGATGAAAAGTTCAATTTGTGAGTGTGCTCTTTTAATTTCCCCCCTATCCAACCAGATAATCCCCACAAAGATTAAGAATCATCTGTTCAAACAATCAGTGAATAAATGAAAGATTTTTTTTTAAAGTTTTGCCTAACTTAATAGCTTGGGAAATTACTCTCATTTACGACATGTTGCGTAACTGCTGCAGCAGCACCGACTTTGGAAATTTAGTCTCTGATAAGAACAGCTTTAGAATACATCCATCAGCACAGGCAACACAAGTCTTAAATCTTTAAATCCTTCTGTGCTTAACTGCTGTATTAGGACGTGACTTCTCATTTTTAAGGACTTCTACATTGTGCTGACTCAACCTCTGTGTCTTTGTTTTAAGCACAGGGTATTCTCCTTGTTCAGTTTAGATAGACAATAACCACTCAATCTACTGCTCACCTCTCAGCCTCTGGCACAGTTCAGCTGCTATAATAACACTACCAGTCTTATATTTAAAGCAGTTGGTAGTTCATCCCATAATCCATATATGAAATACAATACACTCCCAATATAATAAATAATTTGAAAAGATTTTGTTAGAGAATACTTGAGGTGTATATATGTGTAAAATTGGATTTATCCAAATAAATGCTATCATGTCATAACAAAATAGGAACAAGTTTGAGGAATTAAATGCAATTTCCCTATTCAAGTTTTGACTCCACACAACAACCCAGTCCTGGGCAAAAAATAGCACGTATTTTCATGTTGCATGTATATTTTAGAAGTTGTTTTTCTTCATCTTTTTGCTTCAGTCTTTGCATCAGGAACAAAGGAATACTGAACTGACTTTCGAGTACAGTACTTAATATGCTGTCTTATGTCATATATATATACAGTAAAGTCATTGTGGGTGCATCTGTAAGTACACACGCACGCACGCACACACACACACACACACTTCTTTTCTTTTCTTTTCTTTTCTCCTCTTTTCTTTTCTTTTCATTCCTAATCGTTACTGTAAGGATGGAACACGGACATACAAGACACTGTTAAAAGATCGGTGTTTTCATCAGAGTTTGCTATGTTGACAAAGACTAGCAGCTGATGACATTTTTCAATGTAAACAACAAGAATTCCAACTTCAATTTCATCTCGTGGTAACTATCCATAAGTTTGGTAAATTTAATGGTATAAATATTTTTTTCTTCAGAAATGGCATAACTGAGTAAATGCTATCTAAAAGTTTTAGAAATACATTTTCTTTACATTAACACGAGTCATGTTTTTTTGCACGAAATGCACAATGTGTATGTATGTTTGTACATATGGCTGTTTCTGTTGTCAGTTACAAACAAGGCTCCACATCTGTAATGAGACTCCAGTGGTGGCTGTAATAAAACTCCTTTCCTATTAGTACAAACTTGTAGATTAATAGAGCGATACATTACTGCATGATTGGCTTAGAGAAAGGTCCAGGACTAGAGGCAGCAGCAATCACTGCTTCCCAGGAAAGAGATTACTGTAGTTAAAAATAAAGTACTACTTTTTTTTCTTTTCAAACTAAAGTGTCATTAGATCAAGAAGTAATGTGTTGCTTTTAATTCCAGTGTCAAACAGTCTGACCCTATCTAGAGATGAACGCTTTACCCACCTATGTTCTATTTAGCAGAGTTATTACTGAAAAATCTCTATAAGCTGCACCAATGTAAGCATCAACAAAGAGATGGATGTAAAGTTTTCGCAAGTAAAATCATCGCTATGAATGGCACACGGTCTTTCTTGTGAAACACTCAGCTCTACTCTAATGGTTTCAGCTCGCAATCCAGAGAAACAGACTAAAGATAATGCAGTATCTTGAGGTAATTGTTCCTTGCAGGCAGACAGCTCCTATCCACATACACACACACACACACTCATGTACACAAAGTCATTTGATTTTGGACAAGAATTGTTCTCTGTATCTTACTTAGAAAATGTTCGGGCAGTGCTAATGTGTGTCTGAACTTGTGTTTATGCTTAAATTGTACGTGTGACTGTCACTGTGCTCCACTGACTACACTGACCTAATGAGCTGTCATTCAATTTGCTGCCGTTCACATTGCTTTGATTGTTCTGGCATGGCAAAATCCTCATCTCTGAAATTGCAGTGAATGTCACAATGCCACTGACCGCATCAAGGTTCGCGTGTGGGATGAGGATGATGACATCAAATCCCGGGTGAAACAGCACTTCAAACGAGAATCAGACGATTTCCTGGGCCAGACCATCATCGAGGTCCGAACTCTGAGTGGAGAAATGGACGTTTGGTACAATCTAGGTACATCATGCTGAAATAAACATGCTAAACAGTGTTCTTACAGAATGTCATGGTGGGAGGGATTATTACAGTAAAACAAATGAAATGCATTCTCTATATAGTTTGATTATCATGTAACAATACAATTTTGAAGTAGACTTTTTGAGATAGATTTCTTTATTTTTTATTAGGACATGGACATCACAGTTTCACTGGTTTTATATATATATATATGTATATATATATATATATATATATATATATATATATATATATATATATATATATATATATATATATATATATTCATTTTCTGCGGGCTGATAATTGTCCAATTCAGGCAACAATCCATTAATGCACTAATTATCTTATGTCTGCTTTGTAATATCGGATTTTTGCTTTCAAAACATAATGTAATTATTTAGATTAATTATGATTACGACTCATTTTGAAGGACATTAACGCTAAAAAACATCGACCAGTCACAACATTGCACTGGCATACAGTCCCTATAAATATATTGTCCCATAGCGTATGCATGTATTGAGATCTCCATTATTAACCATGCATTTTAAATCCATAAAGATCTGTGGTTCAGCGGCTGTCACAGAGCCTTAACAGTTTATTTTCCCATAAATCACTGGTATTCCCATACTGTGTGAGGTGGAGGAAGGGCTTTGCTCACCCTCTGTCCACCATTTCTGCTCTATTCATTTTTAAATATTCACAATGAATGTTTAAACAGATTTTCATTGGTCAGGGTGTCCACCCCTTCAGTTGCTTCACTGTTCAAGCCACTTCAAATCCTCTTCAATCTGTGCTTTTGTGCATACAGCACTAGACACTTTGCATACTACTAGTTCTCACTTGAATCTTATCACAATGATGATGAGAATCCCACTCATTTTAGACACCAGAGATTAATTGGCATGAGTGCACAGACACAGTCCATTCAAAGTCTGTAAAAACATCATTCACAGTGGAATCATTCTGACCTTTGCTTGCACGCAATTTTGCCAAGCAGTATTAGCAAGTATTAAAATCTGTTTTATATATGCCAAGTGAGCATAAGAACAGATGTTACCATGATGGGAAAAAACAAAACATAACATTTAATTATTTTTTATTATTTTTCAGTATCTGTAGTCAGTCCTCATGCATTTTACATTTAAAATTTTTCCACTTCAACTAAAGGAATTAATGCTTTAAAAATGCAATTTTCGGAGGGTGTGGTATTAAGGAACTGTTAAAATAATCCGTCATTACCATTATAGTGTCTTTGGACTGTGAGTGTCGACTCAACATGGATCTAACTACAGGAAAATGTACCTTTTTTTTGTTAACTGAAGTTATAGAAGAATCCATCTAGGTTATATGTTACAGATAAACGGACAGACAAGTCTGCAGTGTCTGGTGCCATTCGACTGAAGATCAGTGTGGAGATGAAGGGAGAAGAGAATGTGGTTCCACCTCACGGCCAATACACGTGTTTACATGAGGTAAATATCAGGGGGTGATTCAGCAACAGGAAATATGTTCTCAACTGAATGTTAATCGCCATCTTTATGGAACCGTTACGTTGCTGTTAAGACAATTGAAAAAGAAAAAAAACATTAGCTGTGAAATGGTGTCGCTTTCAGTGGTAACAGTAACAACCCAGCAAAAATATGTATTTATATCAGGATCAGAAATGACTGCAGCTATGATAAGGGTTTCCTTTTGCTGGCATGTAATGTTCTTTTTTTATTACTTGTTGTGACACTGTGCTTCATCACCATAACTTGTTCCGTTATCTTTTGTGCCACTTGCAGAATCTGTTTCACTACCTGACGGAGGTGAAGAACGGTGGGGTAGTGAAGATCCCGCAGGTGAAAGGGGACGAGGCGTGGAAGGTCTACTTTGACGATGTGTCTCAGGAGATAGTGGATGAGTTTGCCATGCGATATGGAGTGGAGTCCATCTATCAGGCTATGACGTTAGTACCACCCTGATCTATGATCTTTTACTCACCAATCTGTCAGTGTCTCATTCAGGAGCATGGAGGAGACAAGGAGATGAGAGGGGAGTAGAAGGAAATGTGGAGTACGAGAATATGTCTCCTCAGCAGGACCAGGGCTAGCAGGGCTAGCAGGGTGATTAAGGCCTAAGTTAGTCTGATAAATTGTTGATCTAGGAAAACTCCCAGACAATTTTGGTCACATTGATATTGGATGATGTGGCAAAGTGGCACAACGGGTAGCACTGTCATCTTAGAGTAAGAAGATTCCTGGTTCAAGTCTGTTTTGTGCAGATTTTGTATCTCTGCACTGTATCTCTGTGTAATTGACACACACTAAAATCTGATATACATTAACTTGGACTGTAATATTTTCCTGTCCATTATTTGTGGCTTATTTCATATTATTTTGTGATGTAATTTAAATTGAAATTTCCTTCCCTGCATATTACTTATGCATTTGCTGAGCAGTCCCGCTCCATGATTATGGATTTAGCTGCTGTTTTCGTATATCATTTGTGAAATCCACTCAGAGATGAAGCAACACAGAGAGATTGTGGTAATTTTATGTTTTTACTGACAATTTACCAAAATAAAATACTCGTAATTTCTCATAGTTGTACTTCAGGGCCCACTTTTATAGGCAAAAATTAGATGAATGGATCCTAGTCTAGCTGTTCCTTAAAGGTTAGTGGAGTTTTATACCTGCTTCTGATTTTCTATCAGTTTTTCACCAACTCCCACAGCATGTTCTATCCTTCAAGCCCTACTCTCCCATTTATTGTGGAAAATTGATCATGCCTCAACCTCATATACTCCATAGCAGCTCCTTTAATATCCCTGTTGCTTGTCCTGGAGGGGCTGACATGTCATTGTGGTTCTGTTGGGTCCTGTAAAGCTTGTCGTAGCACATAGGGAAGGAGCAGAAAAAACAAAACAAAACAAAACACAAGTGTTCTTGACATATTGTTTTGGTGCTGCTGGTCAATGTGATGTTGTTTCAGACTGGTAGGGTATTGCAACATATGGGGGAAGGCAAGGTTGTTTAAGTTCATATTATACATCACCAGGCTATCAGTAAATGCCATATCTTTTATTTTTTCTCCATGGTAGAACCATGAATCCTAGGTACTCTTAGAAAAAAAATCACTGCTGTCTTGATTTACCTGGAGTCCTAGACAATATCCTTCATGTGGCTTCCCTAACCAACCATCACTAAGCCCTGCCTCATGTCAGATTTTGGTCACCTCACCCTATCTCCACTCACCACCGAACCTTTTTCCCTCAAAATCCCCAAATGTTGATTTGTGAAAATATGTCTCTTAAAACCAAAGCAGAGTAATATGTGGACAAGCAACATCTTCTTTAAAAAAAATTCTCAGGCTATCCTGCTCTAAAAGCACCATGGGAATTCAGCTGATGCCATAATCAATCTCGATGCCTGACTTTCTTGGCTCGCCTAACCCGAGTGGTCCTTGGTAATTTGGAGGCTGAAAGCAGTGTAATTAAATAGGCCTCCCGATGAGAACATGTTTCTGCTTCTACTTGTAAGTGTGTGTGTGTGTGTGTGTGTGTGTGTGTGTGTGTGTGTGTGTGTGTGTGTGTGTGTGTGTGTGTGTGTGTGTGTGTGTGTGTGTGTGTGTGTGTGTGTGTGTGTGTGTGTGTGACTGTGTGTAAGCTAAATAACTCAGCACCTTCTCTAGCACTTGAGTTTTACAAAGCAATGAATCATTGTGTGAGAATGTTTTAGTTTCTCTGCCCCCCAAGCCTGTCATCAGCTTCAAAATAAATATGTTCACCTCAATTTGTGAAAATACAGATAAACATGCTAATTGAACTCGTTTCCTCTAAATTTAAAACACTCAATATACCATACTTCTTATGTCCCCAGTGGTGAGCTATTCTGCTCCATCAGCACAAGGCTGCACTAACGCTAAGGTATTCCTTCTCTGTTTATTGCAAACTCTACACTCACAGTGCCGTTTGCATCTCACATTTCAGAGGCGGATATGCGTTTGCCATCCCCCCCTTTGGTTTTTTTTTTCTTTCTTTTATCCCTGACTGAACAAAATGCGTTCCTCCAATGATTCAGTGCTGAAAGACTGTCCAGAGAAAGGATGACAGGATCATCATGAAGGAGACAGCGACTAAGGCAGCATCACTCCATGTCAAAGGATAGAGAAGAGCAAATTTTATTCTCATGTCAGATCATTAGGCTTCTGGAGCAGCTAACTACTGTACATTTACACATGCATAGACTCAAACCCTCCAGACTTGCAGGATGCCTTTACATTGAAGTACTCATTGCATAATAATGAGTAATGAGTCCATATATAATTATAATATCATATATCTGGTGATAGTTTTTTTTCCTTCTCATTCTGGGTAATACAGGAAGATCCATTTAGAGGAAAAATAATGAGTACACAGACTGGATCTTCGGGCAACAGCCTCACTCTGTGTGTCCGTGATCAATAGTGTGAAACCATAGTGACCAATCAAAGGGGATAGATGTCATCAGTTGTTTCCCCTACCTCCAAAGCCTCCCAGTGAGAGTAGAGTTCACAACAGAACATGCTTCTGATGCAGAAAAAAGCTCCTGTGCAAGCCCAGTTTTCTGCTTCATCTTTCTGTTGACTGAGCTGTTATAGTTAGGGTTAGGGTAGCCCTTTCTTTTTTAACTGCACTGGTTTGAGATTAATTAAGTGGTATTGTCTTCCACAGATTTCTTTTCAGCCAGTTTTGCAGCATTTAAGCTCTCATGAATCTTTACCGTAAAAAGAAATACATACAAATGTTCGGCTGCTGCTCATATATTTATTTTTCTAGTATTATTTTTATTTGCTTATAAGGAATCCTACAGATTATTGTACACAAAGAATATTTTGTTTTGGAATAAACATCCAGAATAACCAACATCTGTATGTGCTTTAGGAATTGACATGGAAACAACCAGTCTTGATGACACAGTAATTATCTTTAGCAAATAGAGCATGGTCCATTGAATTTGAAAGGCAGGTAGCATTCAACCTTCACACTAGGACTTGAAGGCTCCAACATTTAATAACCATCAGGTAGTCTTGTGAGAAATGTGTGTTCTTAATCAGAAAAAATAAGTCGGGAGTGGGGGGGATTGATTTTAAACTAAAGCAAATCAAGTCTTGTCACTACTGAAAGGCCCCAAATACAGTCCCTCCTGTGGGACAGATTACATTTATTTATACACTTGTTTCTGTTTACTAGAAGCACATCCAGTTTGTTCTGGAGTTCCATGTGCAGTCTGTCGCACACATTCACATTACGTTTGTCTCGATGGTGTTATGGAGAGAGGCAAACAAATGTTTAAAGTATAATGTTACACAATAACATTTGCACTTCTTTTATTTCTCGGGATAGCATCCTATCGCTGCTCCCAGGTGGTCTCTTTGTTCACCTACGCAGTATATCACTTTACAGCTGTATTTATTTCTTTTTATGCTATATACAGTAGCTGGTGTGACATCAGTTGTTGTAGGCAGAAAGGCATCAACTTTCATTTAGCAGCATGGTACAAAAATTTAAAAATTTTGTTGAAACTGTCATGAACCCATTAGATTCTAGGGTAGATATAGAGCATGTGTCACAAATAAGAGTAAATCTCTTAGCTTTTTCAGCTTTTTTTTTTTTTGACCAAGCATAAACGCCTCTTTAAATTTACATGAATCTTCGTTAAAGAAAAAATGAATTTGGGAGTTACCCCAGAAAAATACGTGAATCAGTGTGTTTTGTCTTTTTTTTTTGTACTGACTTTAAAAAAAAAGCCCTCAGCGAAGCCGTTTTGATACCTTCCTGGAATTTAAATTAGGGTTTAATTTATGAAAAATGATTGCAATGCTGAGAGGAACTTTTTTGAATGTACTGTGTATTGTTAAGACTTCTGAGATTAGCTGAAGAGTATAATGATTAATTTGATTACTTTTTGATGTCATGTCTCAGATTGTCACTACTGATTTTTCTCCTGTCGTCCTTTAGTGAGAAAAACCTCTTAATGTAGCACAAAATTAGTCCTGTTCTTATGCTATGTTAATTCCCTTTTGTAGGCACTTCTCCTGTTTGTCTGCCAAATACATGTGTCCCGGCGTGCCAGCAGTGATGAGCAATCTGCTCGCTAATATCAATGCCTATTTCGCCCACACCACCACCACCACCACAACCACTGCCTCTGCTTCTGACCGGTTTGCTGCATCTAACTTTGGGGTAAGTTTGGTAATGCTTAGTTAAAACTACACAGCAGCTTTTTGTCACTATCCTCATTTGGCTAAAACCAAGTTGTGCAAAATGTCAGAGTCCTGTCAAACTGAGAGCTCAATCAAATCATGCTACAAGAAAAAAAAAAAAGATAGTAGATAGATAGTACATAAGTACAAAATTTGTTATGGAAAGTATAAAAAGATGATTCCTTATCACACATTGCTGGAAACTGTCAGCCTCTAAATTCTACTATGGCATTCTCACCCTGACAGAGAGAAAAATTTGTCAAATTACTGGACCAGCTGCATAACTCACTGAGGATAGACCTCTCTAAATATCGGGTATGTATGAAGATTTTGTTTTGTGCTGTCATCAACATCACATTTTCTCAGAGCTTGTGTTCCTGTTTTATACGGAGTAGGAACAAACGCCTTTGCTTTGAGAACACACTTGTGATTTATTAAACCCTTTTTGCCATTTACATCATTTAGAACTGCCTATAAAGAGAGGAGTTTTCATTTGAACAACCTGCAGCCTGAGTGATTTGATATAGCTGATTCAACACTGCTTAGAATACACCATTTGCTTTATCTGTCTTACAGCAGAAAGACATTTTTACTTTGATACTATTGCCAAATATGTATCTATTGCCCACCTACTGCTAGTAATGACTGTATCTTCTTTCTGCAGAATGTAAAGGTGTTCTATTGTCTAACCATACACATCCTTCCATAGCAATGCCAGCATTTGCTGTATATTATACATGTATGTTGTACATTGAGAATATCAATATGGATATTTTAAGCTGTGATCACGGAAGAACCATTGAGTGATGTGATTAAGGAGATTTTAGATGTATCCATAGCAACAAAGCAAAACAAAGACAAAATAACTAATGTAATTTAACCTTGGATGACAAATGACTCTGAGCATTTGAATTTTCATTGCCACTGATGCTCACGAACGTCCCCATGCACATAAATACATTGTACATTCATTCCCTGCTCAGAAGTTCACAGAGATGTGGATAAAAGAAGGACAACGTGCTGCAGAAGATGTGTTGACTGGAAAGCCACACATGAAGTCTGACATCAGAGCAAACTGTTCACTTAGACTTACATTTGCTGAGTTATTTTGACGTGATATGAAAACTTAATGTGTTAATGTTAAACTGCTCGGCATGGGCTGTGGCAGAAAGGAGAACATGGAGGTGCACAATGGATCTACGAATGCTCGAAGTCGGATGTCCATATGTTCCAAATGCAATTTAATGCATGTGTTTATCACACATATCAGCTTCTCTCCTACATGCATCTTCACACTACTGCCTTAACTGGTGTCAGGACACAGTGAACTGTAAGAAAGATGACCCTCTCACCCTAAATGTGACACAAAAAGCAATGTGTCGTTGAGTGGGTGATTGCTTTTGTTCCTCTTTTTTTTTTTTTTTCTCCAACTCACTGTGGGAACCCACATGTGAGCTCGAGTACAAACCCTGATAATAGCAAATTCATGCTGACTGCCTAAGAGAAAGGAGAATGAAAGAAGCTCGGTTAGCAAACTATGAAGTGAAATGCTTAGGGGAAATAGAAGGAAGCTGATAGTATGGTTTGTGTGTGTGTGTGTGTGTAAGAGAGGGAGAGAGAGAGAGAAAGAGATGACCAGACAGTGAATTACAGGAAATTAAAATGACACAGTTGCGGGAAAGAGATAAATTTTGAAGAAACAAGTGCATAATGAAAGGAGGTCTTTGTCGCTGGGGAGATGAAAAGAAGTGACTGTAAAGAGAGGGATGAGTGAGGGAATGTTTGACTGTCTTTTGGTGACACAGTCACAGAGAATCACAATAGCTTCACCTGTCTGCATTGCCCCCTGCTTACCTGTCCAACCTGCTGCAGATCACACACACACACACACACACACACATGCATGCACAGACACACACACATACACTCTGCCTCTCTGTCCTTCTCTCACTTTTTCTAGCTGTCCCACAGAGACAACCTGACACTCTGTGACAGTAATAAAATTCAGAGCTGGTTACTCCACTCACCGTATGGATTTCCCTATCCTGACATTCTGAGAGGGATTGCATTTGCTCCATATATTTCTTCCCATTAGACTTTATCTAGCAGCCCTGATACGCGGTAACACTGGGTACATCCAAACTGTCCCAGCAGGGATTTCCAGGTTTCCCTGGGGTTCATGTAAAATCTGAGCTTTCAGAACACGCCACAATGGATCTGGACAGTTGGCTTAGTTTGGACAGTGTGATATAAAGTGCTGTTTGTTCAGTGCGTTCCCCTGAGAGTTATGCACTATTCTATTAGAATGGTACTCTGTGCATTTTATTTCAGTGGGTTTAAAGAGAAAAGATCGTGGTACTCCACACATCTTGTTTGATTCTAGGCGGTGCAGTAGTTTCTGCAGTCTTCCTTACACAGAAGTCAAACATAAATCTTTTGTTTCTGGAAGAAGAAATTTTTCAAGCTGCATCTCATTGATGAAAACAATTGATATAATCTTTTATGTAGAGCATGAATCCAAACAGAAGAGACAATTCGATGTCACCTTTCAAAGAGCATACACAGGTGCAAAGATCAAAAGGTGAATGTTCACGTGATTCCTTCTGGCAGATGTGCCGTGATTAGTTGGGCACCGTGATTGGTTTGGCGCTTGATTGACAGGTAGTGGGTGGAGTTGGTGACAGCGTGAGAATTTTTCAAGTGAGCTTATTCAAATATATAGGCGGGGAGATGTATATATGTACGTATCTATAGCTACATATCTATCTATCTATACACACAGGTGTACAGCTGGTAGCATTTGAGGCTGTGATGAAACCTTTTGAGCCCATGTTTGTACAGAACTGTTTCACTTCTTCCAGACAGCTTAAGTGAGGGAACAATTGTAAAATAAGTTTCACTGTCAGCAAGCAAAGGAGAGGTAGAAATGGATGCACTCATGGGCCCAGTGTTGTGACAGATCGTGGTGGTGGTGGTATGGCAGCTGCAAGAAAGTACGGTAATTGAAACCTTAATATTAAGATGTCTTGGAATTGCAGAGACAGGATGTGTAATCTGATTTTAAAATATCGTTTTAATATAACAAACAAGTACTCTAGTGGTACAAACAAAAAATGGAACCTAAAAAGGTATTTTGTTTCCTTTTCCTTTTCACCCTCTAGCCAAATATGTCTTGTATTCCCATATTTACTTGTGTTGGGTGTATGTCAGATTTCCTTGCCTGGAAGTTGTTGTTTTTTTGTCTTTTTTGGAAAAAAACCATTCTGCTCTATGCTGTTGCTATTTATCACAGAACTGGTGAAATATACACTAAACCTTTTTCACCATGTAGGCTACTTATAAAATGAACAAGTCAAAATGATCTATCTACTACAAAAATGTAAAACATTTATTTATCGATACATTGAGAATTAACTGTGTACATTTTTTGTCATATCCTGAGTTTAGTCTGATGATTTGCACTGATTGGAATCAGCCAGGGATGCATATTCCAGACAGTTGCTGCTGACAGCACACTTCTAGATGATCATCAGTCATGATGGACTGGTATAGGTAGTCTTCAATGTGCAAACACAATTGTTTTCCCTGAGGTTCGTAAGTTGAATTGTTCGTAAGTCGTTATTTAATAAATTTCAATCTATTATAGCCATTTGAGTTCATTTAAATGCCATTATTCTAGTTATGGAAGTACTATGCTCTAAGAGTTATCAGAAACATTTCCAGGACATAAAGACAACACATGAATGAAATAAAATACAGGTCAATTATATGTTGGCTTTAAAAAAAAATACAGGGAAAGTAAAAATCAGGTTTACATCATTTCACTCAAATCTGTCTGCTATAAATATTGGAATCCTAAAATCATTAGAAACTGATTTTATCATATATCATATTTGTGGCCCATAGCAACCCGTTACCCGAAATTCAGAAGAATCACCTGAAGTGGAGATAACATCATATGAGACTTTACGTCTGTTTGCCACACATATTGAACTCTTAAAATGAATATAAACTCATTAAAAACATTTTACTGTGAAATCAATAAGATTATAAACATGTACAGTAATATTACATACGTAGATGATTTGCTTTGAATTCAGATTAACTTTTGCTCCCTTGAGGAAAAGACGAAGAAAATACTTTAAGGATCTCTCGCCCAGTTTTTTTTAAGCACATCCATCAACATCAGCCAGAGTCAGCTGCTGATGTTGATGATCCACTTCACTGTAATGTAGTAGGTAGCACGTTGCATGTAACTTACCTTTAGAGCAAAGGAAGAGGGGGAGGAAAGGGGAATTGAGAGAGGGACAGAGATGTCATCAAAAAGATCGTCACCACTACCACTATCATGACTAGCCTGTATTTATCAATCGTAATAAACAGTAAAGTATTCAAGGTATGAAGCCTTACACTCTGAGACGCTCACAGAGACAACAACAAACAACAGCATGAGTGGGAGACGAGTGTTGGAGGTGTGCGACCTCAGCGGTGCTGCTTAGCGGGGGCTGTGGCGGAAAAAGGAACTGCGTTACAATAGTCGAACATGGCGGTGCATGTTTGTTCATTCGTCGAATGTTTGTAGATTGAGGACTACCTGGATTTTGACTTAATGATCTTAATATGGGAAAAGGCTGACTGTGATTTTTGACGCAGCTGCCTCACCCTCAGCATCTTCCAGAAAATGGTAACACATGAATGTAGCAACTGACTTGATCAAGGAAAAGTTTTGAAAGTGTTTGTCAAACTCTGTCAATGTCCCTAGCATCTCCAGCTCTGCAGCCAGGTTCTGGAAGTTTGACGACTCATAGAGCTGCGGCTTTGAGGAAACATGTTGCATCTTTTGTTTGAAAGCATTAACTGTTTAGTCTTTAAGTGAGCCAGCTGCTTCAACGAATGCCTCTTTTACCATCTCTCTGTCTTGGAGGGACTTCTTGTTGTTATTGATGAGGTGACTCAAAACCATGCTTTGGTGACAGCTTACTTGCTTTGAAGTTAGCTGTGAGAAAATCGACTGCCGTCCAGACAACTGGCTTCTTATTTCCTTCACCTTTCCCTTTCTCAGGTCACCTTTCAGTGGAAAGTTGGTGTCGTACTTTCTATGAATACTCTGAAATTGCCCCCCATATTTCCCTTCTTCGGTCTAGAGATGGTAGACTGGCAGATGAGGCAAAGGCACTTCGAAAAAGTCACATTGTCATCATGACAGTGTAAAGGGTTTGTTTTCTTACTCGGTTCAGCTCGCCCACTTATTTTTTTTACTTTTTTGAAAGTGTACAAAAAACAAGAGCTAAAAATTAATTACTCACTAGCTAACTTTTCGTTGTTCTTGCTGACTTAGCGCAGTGTCTGTGCATGCATGGTGACCTATGTACGAGAAAAAGTCAGATGTCTGATTGTCAATCAGATGATGGGCTGGCTGATAGGCTTGCGCCTATTTTAAAGTCATGTGATCTAGTTGCTAGTGTTGCTGGCCCTAGAGCCACTATTGGGGCATGCCCTGACATCTATTTTTGTAATGTCATTGAATCTACCAGTAGATCGCTACTAATATATTGAGCCTAAGCCTTACAAAGCAGAGAGAGGTCAACCATATTTGTTGGGTTTCTTTTTGATCGCAGTATCCAAGCTATCTTGAAAAATACATTGGACATTTTTTTTTGCGTCATCTATAAAAGCTAAATGTCGTGAATCATTTATCAGTTCAATAATAGCATGTGTGTTGCTCATATCCAAAAGGGGGGGTTTCATGTTATAGTCACATCAGGTGTGGATTGCTTCTGTTGATTGCCTGGCCCTTATTCTCAGATAGATCATGTGTTGTAAATATTCAGCTGCATTTCCTAACTCTTGGTTGTATGTTTATTGATAAGGTGTATGAGAGATAGAAAACAAACAACGTATCATTAGAGCACCGAGGGGTTATAAAAAATAGGATAATGTATGGTGCTGTGATGCCTTTCCTCAGGGCTGTCAAGGCTTTATATGCTCCCCGTCACGGTACTCTGCACCGCCTGATGACTTCATGGCTCCGAAATAGAGGTTTTCATCAGCAGAGACCTCCCCTGACCACTTAACGATTAGACAGACATTTTGTTATGATTGCTGGGCATTGCTTTGTCATCATTTTTTAGTGTTTTTGCCTAAGCGTGATGTGGTGGGTGGGTAGGTTGGGGGGACGTCAAAGACTCCTTTTGATGAGATATTCTCTCCTCTCATATTTTTCCTTCCCTTTTTGTCTTAATCCAGGATAATTTCCCAGCAGGTAACCCAGAGCGTCTCCAAGATCTGAAGTCCACTGTAGATCTGCTGACCAGCATCACTTTCTTCAGAATGAAGGTAGCGTGTGTGTTTCTGTGTGTGCGTGTGTGTATTTGAGAGAGAGAGAGAGAGAGAGAGAGAGAGAGAGAGAGAGAGAGAGAGAGAGAGAGAGAGAGAGAGAGAGAGAGAGAGAGAGAGAGAGAATGAATGCATATAATGAAGAGAAATGGATGTGTGTTGACCTGTATACTACCGCAAGCCTCAGTGTTTAAAGTGCTTCCAGCTTTGTCTTGTTTCCTGTCCTTCCCTCCTCCCAGACAGCATGCCAAGTCTTGACTTGTCTCCTGCTGTATAAAAAGCTCAACTCCATTCAGGCTCTCTTTCGGTGAGAGTGGGGATGTAGTGCTGGAGCACTGAGGCATAGCCAAGATGGCAGCTGTGAACAAAGGAATGAAAATTGTCACTTCATGTTATCAAAGCTTTCACTCTGTGCCATGTCCATGTTGAGCTTTACTGTGTATGTGCACCGCTGCTCAAGACACAGGAGCTACAGTATTAGTTTATAAAGTGCTGCTCACACACTTAAAAGTCAGTCTTGCCACATGGCAATTAGGATATGCATAATAGATGTAAGACAGTTGCCCTTCTTTTCACAAGGCATTAATAGCCCTCCACTGATGGATGGTACAGAATGCATAGCTAACTATGCATAACATGATGCTGTTACTTTAGATTAATATATGTAGTGTAAACTGTTATGATACCTACTGGAACACCTGATTCTGAAACCACACACTTAAATCATAAATGTTTGTTTGTTTTTGCAGGTACAAGAGCTCCAGAGTCCCCCGAGAGCCAGCATGGTGGTGAAGGACTGCGTGAAAGCATGTCTGGACTCCACATACAAATATATTTTTGATAACTGTCATGAACTATACAACCAACTTCTCGACCAGGTAATTCCAGTTATGCACAATTCATTTGAGCAAATAGCAAAACTGTCAATGGCAATTATTTTATTAGTTAAATTAATGATGACATTAATGATGATGATGTTGGGAAAGGGAAGTTTGGGGCTCCTTGTTGAAGCTGCTGCCCCCGCGACCCGACTCCGGATAAGCGATGGAAGATAGATGGATGGATGGATAATGATGACATTTTGTCAGTTAACTTGTGTGTATATCAGACCAATATTGATACAGAATATATCACTGATGAGGAATTTCAGTGATTTTCAAGAATCGCTTATAATGAACTATATTTTACTAAATTTAAATACGAGAATGCATTGCCAGATCAGCTTTTCTTTACTCAAAAGAAAGCCATGCACCATCCAAAACAGCCACCCTGTTCCTCCCTTTGACTCCAGGTAGCACAAAAATGTGCCTCAAGTCAGATTAAGGTTTCTTCTGAACTTAATCCAGATAATCCCAGCAGTGATTACCTTCATAAATGTATTCTGCTGCAATTTAGCGGCACATAATTTCTAGGAGATATGTTTTCATGAATGTCAGACTTCCGCTGCTAAAGCAGACTCATGTTTCACTCACAAATTGTGACTGTTGACATCTCTGTTATTCTTCCCATGTTGTGAGGTACACACTGGCAAATGTGGCACCTTGACCTTCATATTCTGAAGTTTGTGTTTTATGTTTTTGAAGTTTTCATAAAACCTGGTTTTGTACAAATCGTGTTAAAACAGTTAAGCTGAAGTGAAGGCGAGAAGATGCTCTGGTCTAAAGTTGTACATGGGATCATTTGTGGATGAAGGAGATGGTAGCATTCTATGTTGACTACAAGGACTCAGTGAGTGTTCAACAAATGATCGGATTTCTAACTTTGGCATTGTTCATGTTGATGTGTAAGCATTGCAACATGTTAATAATTAAGGAATTAGACCTTCACATTTGTGGTATACTCAGTTTCCCCCATCCCCCTTCAAAACACTTTGAACAAGACAAATCAAGACAACATTTTGTACAGGGCTTTCACATCTGGCTTCCCGTCTTCATAAATTATTTGTTTTGCTAGTTTATTGACACCTGTCTCAGTGCTTAACACTCATCATCAGACAGTTTTTACCTCAAAAGCCTTATCTGGCTGGGAATGAAGGAATTTCTGCATATATAAATGTTGAAGAGCTTAATAATAATGCAAACTACAGTTGTAAAACTAAACTTTTTTCACTTTGGTTGCCACTTGTTCAGCTTTACTGTTTCTTCCATTGTGGTTATTGTTGTTGTTGTTTTTGTTGCATAAAAACATACTCTAAATTTAACAGTCAAACAGGATATATATAAAAAAATAAAAAAAATATGTGTGTGTGTGTGTGTGTGTGTGTGTGTATATATATATATATATATATATATATATATATTTTTTTTTTTTATTTTATTTTTTTTTTTTTTATTTTATTGTATATATACATGTTGATGCATTTAAGGTTCTTGTTCTTAGGAAAACACATTTGTTGCATTCGTTAATTCTGATGTGATTTCGAGTAAGAGTCTCTGTAAAATAGATTAAACTGCTTACTGGCTTCTTTCGTAAACTGTAACCTTCCTCATTGCAAAAGGTAAAAACTTTAAACTGGATAAATTCACATTCTCAGTCAGTATCAGTCATGAATATTAAACAGATCATAAGAAATCGCCTTTTTAACTGATGGTCCTTAAAAGATCATCAATATTAAATAGAATTATGGCTTCAATATTCCAGCAGTCTCTCCCATATTCTTATCATGTCTCAATTCAAACCTTTAATCGCTCATTCCTTTGGGCTTTGATGTGCTTGTCTTTATGTGTGACAATAGTGTGAAAACATAAATTCCAGTGGCGCTGGAGATCAATAGACTGTATATCATGACTGGCATTTTTCTGGCAATGAAATCTATGCTGCATGTCTTACAAACTTTGCTTGAATGACCACCATTCTGCAATAAAGAACTACATAAAAGCAGCCAAGAATAAGGCAGCGTACGGTATATACGCTGAAAATCTCCACCTAATCTCTTCTGAGCTTTTTACTTTTTCTGTCAAGTGTTCAGGTAAATTACGCGTGAGCATAAAAATGTCACATTAGCGCAGACAACATGCAAGAGCTGTCACTTAAGAATGCATGTCTACCATATCACGGGCAGTCAAAGGCATTTTTTAAAACTTTTCACAAAACTTTTCATTATTCAGTTCTTACAGCTTTTATGTTCTTAATATATTATCTGACATCGTAGACTACTTGCGATGGCCTCTCCAATCAGGCATCAGGCAGCTCTTGGTGATTATTTTACAATTTACTTTCAAAGGAGAACAGTCTCTACTCCACGCAGAAGATAGCGTTTTTTAAGATAATGTGTGCAATCCACTGAAAAGTGGAATAAGGAGCTTCCTTTCTTTAAACAACCTTAGAGTTTGTAAGCAATTATCAGAGACAGACACTCTTACGAATCACATTTTTGTCCACCCCTGTCAATAATTGACAGCCTCTCCATCAATACCTTCTTCGCGGTAGAAGGAACAGGAAACTCAAATCTCCTTGTGAATACAGGTAGTCCTCAACCTAAGAACACAATTTGGCTCCGGTGCTGGTGAAAATTGGACTACTGCTGGTCGAAGAAGGAGAGGGGGAAGGTGTGTTCGTAGGAAGAGAGAGAAGAGGAACGCAAAGAGTATAGGACTGAGAGTAGGGGAGATGAATGTTGGAACTATGACAGGAAAAGGTAGAGAGTTGGTTGACATGGTGCAGAGGAGGAAGGTAGACATACTGTGTGTCCAGGAGACCAGGTGGAAAGGTAGCAAGGCTAGAAGTTTAGGAGCAGGGTTCAAGTTGTTCTATCATGGTGTAGATAGGAAGAGGAATGGAGTAGGAGTTATCTTGAAGGAGGAGTTTGTTAGGAATGTCCTGGAGGTAAAAAGAGTGTCAGATAGAGTGATGAGTCTGAAGCTAGAAATCGAAGGTGTGATGTTCAATGTTGTTAGTGGGTATGCTCCACAGGTAGGATGTGAGCTGGAGGAGAAGGAGAAATTCTGGTTGGACTAGACAAGAGTGTATCCAAATAGAATCGGATGGTGGTGTGTAGGATGACTCCGGTGGTGAGGAAGATGAAGAGGGCAAAGCCAGAGCAGAGGACGAAATGGTGGAAGCTGATTTCCATATCTTGAGGACTACCTGTATAAATTAGAATGTTAGTAGTTTGCCTTTGCCTTAGATGATAAGAACACATTAGATATCCCAATTTTCCACTTCCAACAATGAGCAACTGAGTGCTGTGCCTAAGGAGTTTACAAAATGGGTAAACAGACAGCGAAATAGCTGAGCTTAAGTTAGACTTCTTGCATAACATACCAACATAGCTCTGATTCTGTAAACTGACCTAGGGGAAGATGGTAAATAGAACAGGGGGAAAAGGAAAATACACCATTATTTCCTTTATGGAGTGTGTGCATGGCAAACATAGAAACATGTAGTGACATGCACCTGCTCTTTTGAAAGAAATGTACGCATATTTAAACATGCATACATTCATTATGCAAATATCGATGCATAAGTAGTCAGACTGCAAAAAGTAATCCAATTTGGAAAGGAGAGTTTGAGAGCATAGACAGGCATGCAAAGAGAGGACACAAGAATATGCCGCTTATTACTGAACATGCAATTCAAATGGATTGGATACGTCCCTCATGGCATTGTCACATATTTACCAAATATTCCCAAATTGTCTGTTTCACTAGTGTGGAGAACACAATCTGTTTTGAATATAGTTGTCCTAAAATACAGCATCTATAGGTGAAGTCTTGAAATAATCACTTTCATTCTGTTTAATTACTCCAAGGGATTTTCTGTCATTTGCTTAGAAAAATTTTAAATGGGAAAAAACTGTAGTACATGTTCCATTGTGGTGACAGATCTGGATGCAGTTGTTGGCTAATGTTGATTTCTCTGACACAGAGACTGAAAGAGCCAAACAATGAACATAAACCAGCAGCTACCCTCCAGAGTAGTGAAAGGCCATTTAATTATTTCTAAGAATGCCCCCACAGCCTGGTGCATTAGGTGCAATGGAACTGCACTGTGCTCTTGTTTCAGTCCAGTCTTCTCCTACTGGTACAACAGAGAGTGAAGCCCATAGGATTGTTCTTGACTGTAAAAAGTCAGCAGGGCACTTAATCACCTTTTAACAATGTGTTTGAACTTCCTACAAATACAGATGAGAAAAGGGGACCGACATTGAGTCCACATTGTGTTTTGTGTATGCAGTTGATGAATGATGCAGCCTCTAATATCCTTCATATAATATTTCAGCACACACTCACCAATATGACTGAATATTGATCAATCGCACACACACAAACACACACACACACACACACACACACACACACACACACACACACACACACACACACACACACACACACACACACACACACACACACACACACACGTAATACATGAGCAGAGTGATTTTGCATAGCTGGCTAATCGCCTGCAGAGATATTTTCCTCATTATTCATGCCTTCATTCAGTAGAATATTTCTATGCTGCATATGGCACCATATCCCTCCCTTAATATTCCAGGATGAGTGGCCGGGAAGGATTGCAAGCCTATTTCTTCTCTGCTTTGATGTGGACTTCACTGGTGATCACTTGTTAACCTCTCAATACTTTGAATATTAAGATTAATGAATCAGGCAAATCTTTCTATGGTGGTAATTGCCTTAATGTGTAATCACACTGACCAATTGCCCTCACTCACCAACTGTAGTAGCTCGTTCAGTAGATGATTTATTCTTTTGTACTAATGTGAACACAGAGTAAATATGCATTCAGATCAAATTTTTTTATTCCACATAAAAGTCAGATAAATTCCATAAATTCCTTGTTTTGCTATATAGCCTACATATAGGAATACCCAAATGCATTGAGTGGGGACCTGTTTTCATGACCATGACACAAAGGATGACAGACTTAACTTTGCAGCAAAAGAACTCACATGATTAAAGCAGTGCACCCTGGGTTGACATGATTGAATCTCACAGAATCATCTGTAAGCCCTGTGTATTTCCTTGTTTCTCTGAGATTAAAGTCTTAGCTCCGACTGCCACAATGCCTGATAGACATGCAACATCATTACATCCCTTGTACCACCAGATATGTTAGTGCCTGTTGATTTTTATAGGAATTTATTACATTTTATGGGACTGTCTCATTGGCTCATGCAATACATTAGCTCATGTTGCATTTCCATTTTCCAACCTCTCTGTACAACGTTCTTTCTGCGTACTGCACAAAATTCAATACGCTCAAGGTTGTTAAATTATTTAGCTGAAATTATTCAATAAATGATTTGAACATGTTTCATTTTTAACACCAATTTTTATTCATCAAACACCTTATTCTTTTGTAAGTTGTGTGCCAATATGGGAATGTGCAGTACTTCATTTTGGGTCTGTTAATACCACCGTGCCATGTCTCATGTTGAGATTTCCACTGTTGAATTTTCTTGCTGTTACACTGTAAACGTGCATACTTTTTTTTTTTGACATGCAATACAGAGGATAGAAATGCAAGCATGACTGTATTTGCGGCTTTCTTTAATTCTCCCTTGACAACTTTATCATATCCAATCAAAATGTTGTCTGCCTCACACCATCTGTTTTTCTTTTATAGAGCCGGAAACAGGACATACCCCGGGAAGAACAGGGTCCATCAATAAAGAACTTGGACTTCTGGCCCAAACTCATCACTCTCATGGTGTCTGTAATCGATGAGGATCGGACAGCTTACACCCCAGTCATTAACCAGTACGTGCTTCCATGTCACATTTCCCAGAATTAATTAAATAAATGTAAAGAGATGAATCTCCAAAGTGAAATGTGTCAGTGCAGGTAGGAAAATAGGAAAATTCAAAGTGAAAACACACAAACATCAGATGCTGAGTTTTAGTTTTGTTATTATTTTTGAAATTACACCAACTCTGATTGCGTATTTACTTACACACTTTCTTGTTAATTGTATTTATCGATTTGAATCGTTTTGATCAATGCCAATTATGTCTTCCTTATTCATCACACACAGTTAAATAAATAACTGTCAGAAATCCTTTTAAAGAATATCCTATAGTACAGAAATGCATTGTCTAATTGTGGAGACAGGATGAGTGCAGTGTTGTGTAAGACAGCTGTGAGGCAGCCGGAGAAGCCAGCAGTGAAAACTGCTTTGTTTGTATGGTGAGCCGAGTATGGATGGATGAAAAAGGAATGCAGTGTTTGTGGATTATATAACAGATGAGAGATTTATTTGTAGAGAACAGGGGTGGGGGTGGGGGGGGGGTGATAGCGTTGAGGGAAGTCCAAAATGTATGCACATATTCATCTGTCCAACGATTTGGTTAATAAAGTGAAATTAATTAATTATACATCCTGAAATCAGAGACTGTGGAATTTGCCTCAGAAGAAATAAGATGAAATACGTTGTTGCTTCTATTTGAATTATTTTATTTGAATTATTTTTCTTTATCCTTCCTGTAGCAGATTTGCATTGCTTACTGAGGTTTAGTTTATGCTTTATTTTTCTCTCCCACGCTGTCTAATAGTGGAGTTACCTTATTCATGCCTATATCCTCCATTCCCCCATCATGTTTCAGAGTGACAGCAATCCCTGTGCTTTTTCATGATAAACTCTGGAATGGATACTGACTGTGGAAAAGACAATGTTTGTTTGTTGCTAAATATATTCCGGTATATAACCTAGAAATTGTTTAGCCAATAAACTGATCTACAGAATTTATTATATGATTGCAAATATGAAATTTGATGTGGCAGTTGTTTTCTTCTTTTAAGTGTAACGGATAAGAAGCTCTAGAGATTATTTCCAGAAATACTCATCATGTGTTTTGTAAACCAAATAACATGATTTATTTCACTTCATAGAAGTAGATTGGGAATCCATCCACATGCATACATAGTAGCTTCATTCATTTGTTTTAATTGTCAGTTGTGATCCATGACCATAACTCGGGTAACTGAGAGTGCGGGTAGATTTTGAGAGCGATAGAAATTAACTATACGATTTCTCTTCCTTTGTTTTTCTTTCTTTACTCCAGTTGTTTGGAATTAGTGTTTTCTTCATTCACTTTGTAAGAGTGTGTCAAAAAGGGGGATGGACCATGTTGTGTGTGAATGCTTAACCGTTGCTTTCTGCTTCAGTATCCCAGACGAGCTTCTGACTGTTTACTACCGTTTGGACTGAAACTGTCTGATAAATGTGCATTTAAAAAATACCACCTTTTTCCGACCTCATTATGTTTAAAGGTCCTCTAATCACTATCTGAAGATGCGGATGATTAAACTATCAACATGGCACCTTTGAGCTTTGACTGAAAATCTTTTTTCATTCAAAACGATGGATTACTTGCCAAGAAAGCTACCACCATCATTGTCTCTGGTTTGCTGTGTCATTTCCTCCTGGACTCTTCCTCATTTTCATTCCTCTGTGGTACATTCTCCATATTATTGCAAATTGTACGGGTTTAGAACTAACAGGGGATTATAAGATCATGATATTCACCAACTGTGGCTTTTTGCACATTTTGTTGAATCCTTTGGTAGAAATTCAGGCTGGGCAAAGACATCAGGCCACCCAGTCAAGCGCGTTATTACACGGCAATCAGTCTGACTGGAATCTGTTTTAATTCCGCCAGGTTTCCTCAGGAGCTGAGTGTGGGCAAGATCAGTGCTGAGATCATGTGGAGCCTATTTGCCCTGGACATGAAGTATGCAATGGAAGGTCAGTAATGCTGCTGGTCAGACAAAAGCTGCAGACAAATGGTATAAATGGAGGGGCTCTCACTACATTAGCACAGATCTAACAGGCTTTCTCTGTCCTACATAATTACATATTTTACTATGAATGAAGCATTTTTTGTACTTCATGAAAATGGTTATCACAATAATATATGGGAGAATTTTCATTGTTTTTATCAGTACATTTTACAAATCCATTATCTTTTGTTTGTGTGTTTAAGCGTTTGTGTAAAGACAATTTACTTATAAATGTACAGTTTCTATGATATGCAAATGGTTGGGATTTTTGTTTTAACTTCTATTATAACTGCATTGTATTTACACTGATTGAGTGTAAATACATCAATCCAGGGTTGTCCTTAATTTAAATAGTAAATATATTAAAGTCGGTATTATTCCATTATTCAATAGTTTGGCATAATGAAAGTAAGTCTTTCTATAAAGACAGCAAGCTTTTGAAGAAATAAAGCAAAAAATGAATGGAAGATCAGCTCTGCTTACAGGAAGACAAATATGCCTCCTTGTATTTTATATTTCGGCCCCGGCCCCCTGCATCCATTGATTTCCTCCCAAAAATGTGACAGAGGCATTCTGGTTGGAGGCTCCTGGTCCAAACAGAAAAGGTACTATAGGACATATAATCTGGAAAGTCAAAGCTACTTAATACAACTGGGCCTGTCAAATAAATATTAATATGTATGTGTGTGTGTGTGTGTGTGTTACCTCAAGCTGATATTTTCTAGTCAGGAATAAAAAAATCTGAGAAGCTATATTAGTTTCATTATATGGAAATCACTCAATATGACACTATCAATGCACAAAGCATGTATTGCTTAGCTTTGCTATACAGTATTCCCCTTGCTCCTCTGGTTAATTGTTACATTCAGTCTCTGGACAAAATGCCTCCAGTCTGCTGTGCTTGCATTTGTATTTCCATTGGGGAGAGAAGGCAGTGTCTCCTGGATAATATTTCATCTCACAAATATCTCCCCAGTCCAAGTTAAACCTGTGAGTGACCTCTGCAGTGAACTAGACATGTCAGAGATGATCTTTGCTGCTTGAGTGATGAAAGAAGTGAGGTAAAGGGAGCCATTTGTAACCGACTGAGGTCAGAATACTATCAAATCTGTAAATGATAAAAGGCGGTGAACCACTTTAAGGGTCTTCTTGGTCATATATTCTCGTTTACACAGTACATACTTACTGCTTTCTCATCAAATAATTAACCAGGTGCCATGTGAAGTGACACTTCAAGTCAATAACCAAACACGTGCATATAAGAAGCATATAGAACCTGGGGTATGAAGGGACCTTAAGACTTAGTGGTACACAATGTGTATTGACTACACGTTTAAATGTGGCTGTTCACGAGCTTTTAAAGTGTCAACTTTGATAAGTATATGAGCAAAGATGGATTCATTTTTCAATGGTGAGATAATGAACAGCTATAAACTACTACTGTACATTCATGATGATCCATATGTATCATTTTTATATTTTTCATGTTCTTGTAAAATAAACTGTGATAGTGTGTAGCACATAATGAAAACAAAGAAGGCAGCAGGCTAGACTATTAGTGGTCTCTATTCTGCAATAACTGGCATTTTTATATACTTTCATATTTGCTTTTCAGTTTTTCATGAATTTTGTGTCACTTGTTTTACTTCCTAGTGATGAATTAGTCTATTTTTCCCAGAAAACATAGGTGGCACAAGTTGCAAAAGCAGAAATAGGAACCATTTTTACTAATAGAGCTTGT
This sequence comes from Antennarius striatus, assembly GCF_040054535.1. Lineage (NCBI taxonomy): Eukaryota > Metazoa > Chordata > Actinopteri > Lophiiformes > Antennariidae > Antennarius > Antennarius striatus. The sequence goes on along the minus strand of NC_090776.1, from coordinate 28,492,281 downwards.
ATATTATTTATTATTTGAGGCCAATTTGTTTAAGACCTGAATATCTAATTTCCAACAGGAGAACAGAATGCAATGAATCTCAATAAATTTTCAAGTTGAAAGAAATGAAATACATTTGATAATGATTATTCACATGGGCAGCATGGTGGCACAGTTGCCTCACAGCAAGAAGGTTGTGGGTTTGATTCCTTTCAGTGCATAATTTGTATGTTCTCTTCATGTGTGCATGGGTTCACTGCGGGTTCTCTGGCTTTCTCCCGCCTCCAAATACATGCAGTTTAGGCGGATTGATCACACCAAGTTTTCCATGAATGTGAATGTCTTTCATGTGGCCCTTAGATGAGCTGGCGTCTTGTCCGGGGTTAACCCTGCCTCCCACAGCCTGCTGAGATGTGGGAGGCTCCAGCAGACTTGTGATCCACAAACTGGATTAGCGGTTGCAGACAAGATGATTGTGTTTGTCGTGTCTACGAGAAAATGGGTGCATGGATGGATGGATGGATGGATGGAGGGATGGATGGATGGATTGTGACAAGATACATGTTTTTACTAAGTATTAATAATACCAGTTAATGCCAGTGCGTGTGTTGACATCGTCAGTCTCTTACTTTTTAACAGTGCAGTTAAGTAGGTCAGTGGCAATGGAGAGAATAAGAAAGAGAGACAGTGGCTGTGTGTGTTGTGTAGTCAGAGTCGGGGACCTGTGACCACCTACATTGTTACTGACTGCTGTCAGAGTTGGTCTGGACAGTGTTTGTTTGTGTGTCTCTGTGAATGCCTAAGGGAATCAATGTTACAAAAGGAGACAGGAATCATGGCTGCACTCAGTCACATACAGTATACTCTATTTCTTGCTCTCTGAGCCTGAACCATCTTCTCTCGCTGTACCTCCTTTTGTCAATATATCACTGCCCACCCACAGTGACATATACCAGGAGGAGGGCATGACTGTCCATGTCCCTCAGAGGAACACTTTGTCTGATTTATTGCAAATTTTTTGTTGATCCTGTCTGTCTGCATTATGGATTTAAATAGTTTGAGGTGGGCCTTTAGTAGAATGGAGACGCTGACAGCTCATAAACCATAGAACATTGCTCATTGTAAACCACATAATGCGTTTTATTGAGTAGATTGTAAAGCCATAAAAAACCAGATGGCACAAGTTGCAAGAGCATAAGTAGAACCCACTTCTATTAATTGAGCCTGAAAATTACTCACAATCAGTCTTCCAAGTATGTGAGTGTGGTGCATTTTTGATACACTAGTGCTAATGGCCATTTTAAGCTGGTGTGATTTATGACTAGTAATTCTACACTAAATGTTAGAATTTGTTTTCGATCAATTCACTGTTGTTTTGAGGCAAGTGTGTCTACATATTTGTGCCATGTGATGGGCTTTGTTAATAATTTAATTTGATATAAAACACCTCAAAGATAAGCCTGTTTTAGGTAATAAAATGGTCTAAACTAATATATCTGATAAGTAAGTGTACACATTAGATGTTTTCCCTTTCAATTAAATGAGTGATGTTATCAGTAGAATAGCATCATGAAATACACTCCCTGTGTGTATGCAAGCTCACACTCTCTCATTTTCACACATAAACAATGAGTGCCAGTAAAAAGCTGGTAGATGTGCTGTACCAGTCCATGCTGCTGACTGTTAGTCTTATTCAGATAAATGGAAATAAGTCAGAGCGACCTGAATTGACAAGGTTGCTGTCAGAGACACTCTGAAGGACTTGGGTGAGAATGTTTTGCAGCCATGCATTTGTACAGGGGTTTATTTGTGTCATGCAATCAAGGAAAATTTAATGATAATAAAAGAGGAATCTTCTTATTAAGGGTCCTTGTCTGTGTGTATGTGCATTACTTAGTAGGTCTTTGATGCATCCTGCTTGGAGGCTCCTGGTGCCAGTACTGGTGCGGAAATGGATGTGGCTAATTTTAGAATCTCTATGAGAATCTCTGGATGTGTGAGAGGGAGAGGGAGAGGGAGAGAGATAACAAGAGAGGCAGGAGGGAAGACAAATGGTGAGAGGATAAAATAAGAAACAGAGAGAAAAGTGAATGGATGGAGTTGAATCACTCTATCACACATATTAACTACATTATAAACAAAAGGATCAGCGTGAGATAAAATTTACATTTTTGTACATTTATCAATTACCAGATACAGTTATGTTTGGTTAAAATTGTGATGTGGAGTAACCAATTATGAATTATGGAATTATAAAAAGAAAAAAGAAAACAGTATAAGCTTTGTTTGTGAGATCTTTTTGTGTTGCTTAAATTTCTTTTAATTTTAAAATGCATTAAGCTTATTTTTTTCTGAAGAAGATACTGTATATAAAACATTTTTTATTGAGTTCACTGTCGATGGTGACAAAGGCACAGGAATTATAGCTAGATTCCAGGAAAATAAATAATTTGGCTCGAAAAGCCAGTGAAATCAGATAAACAGGGACACAATATAAGGAGAGAAAAAGAAACGTACTTTTAATTGCCTGTGTTGGCTCTGTCTTCCACCTACCCTGGCCTATTTAAAAATCACAGTTTTTGATCAATTTCGCACAGCTGTCCAGCCAACATAGCCACTGGGCAGGCTGCAGAGTCGATACAGAACCCATTTTTGTTCCTCATTTTAGGAGTTGATAAGCTCAAGTAGGACCATATATATACAGTATATAGTGTACTCTTAATTCCCTTTCGGGGATCAGTATATATAAAAAAAACAACCCAAAAAACAAGAGAGACTCTGCTAAACTGGTATCTAAATTAGCACAGATTTGAATGCAGAATATTTATCACTCCTGTCCTAAAATGAAATCCCACCAATTCCATGATTTTAGTGTATTACTATTAATTATTTTTTCTTAAAAACCAATGGGGTTTGTGTATGGGGTGATTGAGGATTGAAACAAAACTCTTTCATTCCATAAGTAACAAGACTGTTCTAATGAAATCAATAAAGGTGAGAATTCCATTATGTCAAATGCCTGGAAAATATATGTAAAATATGCAAGGAAATAAAGGTGGTGCTTTCTGTTGCAGGGAGAAATGTGATGTAAGTCCAATGTATGACGATACTGACAGGTTCATCACCAGTTTGCAAAACCAGAAAAACACTGGTTTATACCTGGTCCCAGTATCTTGTACTGTACTATACATCCTTGTATCAAGAGTAGAATTTGTAGTTGAAGCACTATTACTGGGAATAATTAACCACCGCCATCGTATTAAATAGTACATATAGAAAGCAGCACTTGCCTCTACAGTCACAGTATGTTTTTTTTTGTTTTGACAAACCATTTGACACCATAAAAAGGTTCCCTGAGGCTGGATGCGTATGAACAGCATGAATAAATATCAATTGACTTACCTTCCAGAATGATAGATTGATTATTGAAAATTATGTGACACATCACCCTTTCAAAATAATAGCTTTACGATGATGAATTAACCACGTTAAATTGGTAAAAAAAAACAGAGATATGTGTCACCATCAACATCTAAAAGGGAAAAAAAAAGCAAGGGAAGGGAAGTCTCTGTTTGCCGCCGAGCTGACAATAACCTTTGTGTCATCATCCAGAAGTCATTTACACTTTTAAGGGGATATTCAAACGTAAACATGAAAAGTCAGTGGCCCCCAATAGATCTGTTATCGATTTTGCGCGAGCCATGTTGATGCGCAGCTTGTTCTTTTCACTTACAGTATGTAGATATTATTTTCTACATAAAAATCACTTCATGTTAATTATTGAAAGCCCCCAGTACCAACAGGTACACACACACACACACACACACACACACACACACACACACACACACACACACACACACACACACACACACACACACACACACACACACACACACACACACACACACGAACACACAAGCATACCCTTCAAACAGTAATACATACAGCAGCAAGCTGGTAGGTGAGATAAGTGCAGCACTAAACAAAACAGCTGCTGACCTTTACTTTTCTGTCTCCCACTGACCTCCAGTGACTTTCTTTATAAGACTATGAGTGAGTGTGATATTGAGGGAACGTGTGTGGGTGTACGGTCAAAGCTCAGGGCAGGAGTTTGACAAACAGTGATTGTGTGTGTGTGTGTGTGTGTGTGTGTGCGCGTGTGCGTGTGTGTGTGTATCTGTGTGTCTGTGCGTTCTTACCTATATGTGAATAGACTGCCGTCCAGTGCCAGCTGCTAATGCAGCACTGCTATAGTGGATTTCTATAGTGTTCAGAAATAATGCAGAATATGCAGCTCTTCTTGAGTTAATCTTTGACTCAATTTTCACAATCTCTAAACTTCACCTGTGACACAGACTGACTGGATGAATTCAGCTATTTAATCTGCATTTAACCAAGAAAAGAGTCACTGAGATTTGTAAACTCCTTTAAAAGAGACCTAGATAGGTAATGACTTGAATAAAAAATTTGTAAGAAGTGGGAGGAATATAATTTAAACTTTTTTCTTTATACTGTATGGAATTTAGGGACAGAAAACAACTTCCAGTACTTCTTTGAATGATGAATTTTGTTAAGCCTTCTAGGAATATGCCATTTCCCTAAATGAAAAAGGCAGTTCCTCACATTCTGGCACATTTTACAAGGAACTGTACAGGGTGGAAGGAGATGACAGAGACACAAAAAGATGGGAAGATAACATTGGAGAATTGACCAAATGAAAGTGGGATGGAGAGAGCTGATCAACAGATCATCTGTAGTGCCCCAAGACCATCCAGAGTTATGGGATACCAGTAGTGGTAGAGAGGTCCCGGGACATATCCCCGTGCCGTGCCCTTGGATGCCGCGATCTTGTATTCAACAAAACCGCATTGTAATATTTTCACCAATCACAGTTGTCCAAAAAGTTTATATACAGAAAGTCTAAAAATATTGTGTAAATTAATCTAGTAACTATAGTAACACCATGTTGTGCTAAATCTTGAGTCCCAAACGTTTAACAAGACAGACAATTCAGAAATGATCCAATAGTTGTTTATATAAATCTTTCTACATCAGAAGAATTTCTTTGGTTTCCAAACAAAGATTTAAAAAAGATGTGAGCAATAAAATCGGCTGAAATAAGAGTCCACGTGCCCTCTCCTGCTACCCAGTGTTGTGGTATAAAATATATACAGAGCATCCTGAGTGTAGTTAATGGAATAATAATATATATATAATACCGTATAAATTTAGAGTCAAGATCCAACATTTTTTAAATCTATTACCCATACTTTTATGTCTTCAAACATTTAAAAATATTTGAAATCAATCCTAATTCATGTTCAACCTGCTCTTATATTTTAAGGACCATGTTTTGTGATGCGCCGTTTGCTTCAGGTTAAAAAAGTGAATAACTTGGTTTCTTCTACAATCGAAAGAGGAAACATTCCATTGTGCATATGTTAATTTTGGAAAAATAAATAAATATTTTGCTCTAAGTGCAGGTGGCAGGCATTGCACTAGTCATTCGCTTAAACCCTGAGGGGTTTATCAGGATTAAGGAATTACAGCCAGAGTGCAATATGTGTATTTAAATATGTCTTTGAAGTGAATGTATCTTCTTTTCCTTTCGACTTTTCCCTTCAGGGGTCGCCACAGCGAATCAATTTCCTCCATCTAGCCCTGTCTTCTGCATCTTCTTCTCTCACACCAACTACCTTCATGTCCTCTTTCACTACATCCATAAACCTCCTCTTTGGTCTTCCTCTAGGCCTCCAGCCTGGCAGTTCAAAACTCAGCATCCTTCTACCAATATATTCACTATCTCTCCTCTGGACATGTCCAAACCATCTCAGTCTGGCCTCTCTGACTTTATCTCCAAAACCTCTAACATGTGCTGTCCCTCTGATGTACTCATTCCTGATCCTATCCATCCTGGTCACTCGCAGAGAGAACCTCAGCATCTTCATCTCTGCTACCTCCAGCTCTGTCTCCTGTCTTTGCCTTTGCGATCGGCAAAGTCTGTTTTGCCAATTGCAGCTGCTTTAAAATGTGAAGGCCTGGCTTCTGTGTATGTTATGTTATTTGGTATGTTATGTCCTGATGATGTAGTCAAATGGAGGAAGAGACTGCTGACTTGCCAAAGGCACCTCCACAGTTGGGAGGTATGCACCATTCGGTAGCTGGTCCTCGCAGTCATCAATGCTTTGAAATAGATTAAATTGAATTCTGGAAAGGTTTAAGGGGTTAAAACATTTTAGTTAAGTTTGTGGAAGGCTCATTGACATTGTTCACTGAACTTAAAGTCAGACATGCTGTCCTACCACATTGCTTCTCACCACAGCCATTCTCTGCCCAACCACAAAAAGTAACTTGCCAGGAAGCAAAAGCCATTAAAACATGTGTACCACCCATCAGTACCAGTGGCATGGAAGATGGGGCATCTGAAATATCTAATTTACTTTGCCGTACCACAATAATTCTTTAATTTATCTTGTGGGTGAGAGACAGGATGCACCTCAATTCACCTAAGCTGCATGTTGTAGGAGGTGGTAGGAAGCCAGAGTACAAACACAGAACCCACACAGACATGGGGCGAACACACACATTCTGCGCAGAAAAGCTCCAAGTGGACTCAAACCTGGCAGCAGCGTGAGTCACTGTGTTGCCCCAGCTTTACTACATATTAATATTATAGACAATAGCTACAAAACAAGTTATTCTTAGTCAGCACGCTGACATTTGATGATCATTTGATCTCAGCATCACTGTAACCAATGTATATCTTCACTGATCTGAGTACGGCTTGTAGAAACAAAAAGAACCCTTGCTTTGCTGTTGTGAGAAAGTCTTACAGTGGTGGTTTCCTTTGTTTTTGGATATCATGGGTGCCATTGCACCCATCATTGTGTGTATTGCTTGGATAGGCAATGTACAAGAGGTACATGAGAAAACTAGACAATTTAATTTAAACAGCACTATAAGTACAGAACAGTTTAGGTCTTTATCCCGTGGTCTGTTTTTCTACCCACATCTTACAGTACAATCTCTTCATTCCTCAGTGCCTCTTGCACATCATCATGATCATCATCATCATCAAAACCCTCAAAGGAATCCCCTGGAAATATTTAATTATTTGAGATTTTCTATAATTAAATGCACTGAATGACTCAGCAGCCTTGCCAGCTGACATGAAAGTTCAACACCATTTCGCAGCAGCTTGTTTGCTGTTACTCAAGGACTTTGACTACAGCTGAACTCATTTATAAGCTCATATTTACTAACTTATTCTTTCATGGGTCAAGGCTGTAGATTATTTAGCCTGTTACAATAATGTCAATTCATACTACCCAGGAAGTATTAATAAATACAATATTCTGTCCATTCTTGTCCTTTATTTTTTTGTACGTTGTGAACTAAAAATGTGATGTTGTTTTGCTACCCTACAATTTAATGCACTGTGCCTGAATTGTTTGTTTAGGAGCTGGATATCCCATGAATACTAACACAAATGTTTTAATCTTCATTTCAGAGCACGAAAAGCATCGTCTATGCAAAAGTACTGAATATATGAATCTGCACTTCAAAGTCAAATGGTTCCACAATGAGTATGTCCGTGATCTACCAGCCTTCAAAGATGCTTCACCTGAATATTCTCTGTAAGTGCTCTCCAGTTTTAAAACATACAAAAGAAAGAAATAAGAAATAAAAAATGTAAGTCTCTGTGACACAGACAGTAGGAGGAAATGTTCTGTAATGGTGACATTCTCATGACATGGCCCAGTCTGTTTCTGGTTTGTATAATCTAAACTGTCACTTTATTCCTACAAGCTGTTTAACAAGATGATCATAAACTGTTTTGACTATTTTTTTATTTTTTATTTTTTTACATTTCCTGTTTTTCCATTGCACAAACATAATGTTCAAACAAGCAGTGATAGATTCACGTGCAGGGAAAAAACATCCGACCCGTCTATCACTTTAATGACTCACCCTCCCTCTTCACCAAAACCTGTCAGTCAAACATGATCTCTTACTGGATTGATTCGTCTGGAGGCAAACACATCATAAAAACACAAAGAAGAATGAACAGTCTTTCTACCTTCTACCACATCCACCGTACATGTTAAACTTTAGTGTCTATAACAGATGGCCTCAAACAGAATATAAAGTAGTTTGGGGCTGACTTTTGTTGCTTTGAGGACAACGTCAGGCAGTTTATAAAACAAGGAAATGGCAAAGTGAAACAAAGAGCAGCATTGTTATTCCACCAACAAATGCACTTTCTTACCCAACTCATCTATCCAACCTGTCCTGTCTGCTCCCGTCTCCCGTCTGTCTGAGCCTTTCAGTTTAATTTGTCCACAATTTAAATCTGATATCAATGCCTGCATAAACTGCAGGCTTGGCCAAAACCACATTGAATTCTTCTTGGTATTTTCAGGATACACCTACCTATTTAAGTGTAACAATTCAATTTTTATTGATTTCTCTTGAATGAAGTGGTTCCCCTAAAACATTTTGATGGATCAAATCTGTAGGTGGAATTGCTCTTGTATAGAACCCAACGCTGCTAGTGCTAAAAATAGACCTGATGCACCACAATTATATTGATATAAATTATTCTCCATCATGAATTCACTCCCTGAGTTGCTCACACACTCACTCGCTCGCTTGCTCGGTCGTTCGCTCGCTGATAATAGAATACTTTTGTTTTACAGGTGGTTTGAGCCATTTGTCATCCAGTGGCTCGATGAGAATGAGGATGTGGCCATGGATTTCCTCAATGGAGCCTTGGAAAGAGACAAGAAAGATGGAGTGAGTCAATGTGAACAATTCAATGATATCTCAAATTGAAGTATTACATATTCAGTATGTGTACTTTCCAGTCCAAAAAATAACTAAAATAACTAGTAAGTACGTATGTGTAAATATTACGAAGTTATTGTTATATTAAGACATAGAGATAGGAGTAATTGTTAAATCAAATTGTTTAATCAGATTTATTTAATAAATCATCTATAACTAGGACTTGACAGTTAATTAAAGATTCAAAGCTCTTTAGAGTATTTATGAACAGCTCATCACTTCATGTTTTGAATAATAAACTTTTGCAGGTTCCCGTTTGTTAAATGCAAAGATTTTCTACTTTATTTAATCATATTGTGATGAATGAAGATTTGTTAGATTTCAAACTTGATAAAATTGAAATCTGATGTTCACAATTTAAACAATTTACAGAAAATGATTTATCACTCAGTTGTTATAATCAATATAATATTCTGAAATGAAAACTATTTTTCATTTAGGTGTCATTGCTGTCACCATCCAAATATCTCAATATCTCACAGTGCTCAAACTCTGGATTCTCATATCTCTTTTCCTTCTCTTTTCTTTTCCACCACCCAACCGTCACTCCCCACGTCCCTGTGTCCTTCTTTCAACAGTTTCAGCAAAATTCAGAACATGCCCTCTTTTCCTGTTCGGTTGTGGATGTGTTCACTCAACTAAACCAGAGTTTTGAGATTATCAAGAAGCTGGAGTGTCCAAACCCACAGGCCCTGGCACACTTCATGTGCCGCTTTGCAAAGGTCAGGCTCATAGGAAAGACCCCACAGTCAAGACTGAATACTTTTTAGATGTACTTATTCACAATTAAAGAGGTTACCATTGAAATATGGTATATTCTGTTGTTGTTTTTCTTCTTATTACAGTTTGACTTTGTTTTGTCAGTAGGTCCCTGAAATAGAAGAGATAGAAAAACTGTAATTAAAAAAATGACTCTCTTTCTCTCTCACTACCTGCAGACTATCAACAAAGTTTTGCTGCAGTATGCTGCAATCATATCCAAGGACTTTCCTTTGTATTTGAGTAAGGAAAATGTGGTAAGTGCCCACTCACAGTCTGCAAATTACAATACAATAGGGTACATTTGATCAAAATCCATTTACAGTAAGTTAGGTGACAGAGTTTTCAAGTTTCCTACAGTGCATAACTCTGCCTTCATTGGCAAACGTTTAAATGGCATCATAGTTCAATCAAAAGTGTCTCAGTTAGACAACTTGCCTTTACTTGTCTCAGTGCAGAACTTATAGTCACCGGGAATTCTAGGGTTCCTTGTTCATTCTTAAATGTCAAGAATTTTTGAAGTGTCCTAATAATCCTCTCTGGAATTTTAAAGTGCAGTGAGAAATTGGACAGACCTTACAAAGAGGTAGATGTTTCTTTACTGTGAGAACCTCGTAAGGGTGATTAGAGAAAATACGTTAAAAAAAATCATTCTGTCCTCAAGGCGGCATTGTACAGACAGTTGGTAGAAAAACAACCCCAAAATATGAGCAGATGGAGTTGCACGACAGCAGGATTATATCAAATGAATCCTAGTTTGTTTGTGTGTCACATATACTGTTCTGTCAACTGACAATTTTAAAATATTTATCGCAGCAGCAGCAGAACATGTAGTAGTTTGGCATCTAGACCATATCACTCCCTGCAGATACTGTATGTTTACATAGAGGTACTGGGGAGTGAATAGCAAACTTTCTGAACCCTGAAACTAGATCCTAGTTGGTGCTGGGGAGATAGTGGGTTAGAATGTGCAGGAAGCAATTCTGATGCGCAGCATCAGCAAAACTGAGAGGCAGAGGTAAAGATGGAAAATTGTTGCAGGTTTCATAGTCCACCAGATTGTGTTTGATGGCGATCGAGGAGAAAGGTCTTTACCATGCGGCTATTTTTGTGCAGCAGCGCAGATCAACTTATCTACATAGTTGTCTAGAATTTTTACATTGCATTGTTAACATCGTACCTATATTCACCAAGAAAATACTGTTTTTGTCTTTATGGCAAAGTATCAAATAATCGATTGGAAAATAGTACAAATTAAACACCAATCATTAGTGATTTTTTTTTTTTTTGTAAGAAGAATGTTAATGTTGTGAAAACTTAGACATTTGACCCACTGGACCAGCCCCACGTCAGAAAGTCTGTTTTGAAAATATATGCATTTTTCCAATTGCTAATTTTTAATATTTTCCCCCCACAATTTTCACTTCCTATAAAATTTATAAAAAACTCTCCACTCCCTGGCAAATATCTTCATAGGTCTATATCACTATGTGCTGCTGCAGGGCCACTTTTAGCTGCTTTGTGAATTTAGGCATCTATCATCTTTGTCCCTGTGGGTGTGTAGAATTATAATTGTAGTACTAATCATTATCATTATGGGGTGTTGCATGTTTTTCTGTTGTTTTTTAACAAGATATACTGTACAAAACATGAGACTCACTGAAAATTTCGAGGAATAATTTGCATCTCTATTAAAAGCAGTGTGATTAATGTCTGTCATCTGTTAAACTCGCTGCGGAGTGGAGAATCAATAGTGCCTGACACATTCAGTGCAGACTCTTCTCTGCTTCTTCTGTCATGTGCTGCTTTCCCCAACGACTGGATGTCTCACTGAAAAAGTGCATCTTTGCATGGATGATGTGTTGTGAGACTAATGGTTTAGACCATTTGCACCTGTTTGATTTTTAATTACATGAATTAGATTGAAGTTTTATAAACTGTTATAGTCAGTAGACTGAAAAAGTACAGGGAGTTTAATGTAGCAGGTGTTTTACCTCTGCACAGTACTTTAATATCTCATGTAACCGTACTTTAATATTCCATGTGACAGTAGGTATGGGTGTGTGCGGTTGTCTGAGTGGCTCTGCGGTGCACTGGCGTTGCACCCGTAGGTTCCCCTGCCTCAGCTTCGATAGGCTCCAGCCCCCCCCCCCCCCCACTCCACCCCCACTCCCCGTGATGAAGCGGTTGTGAAAATGAATGAATTAATGAATATTTCATGTTCTTATCACTATTCTACTCTGTATAATACCAACCAATCTACTTTTTACTTTTGCAGCCCTGCATCCTCCTCAACAACATTCAGCAGCTCCGTGTCCAGCTGGAGAAGATGTTTGAGTCCATGGGTGGCAAACAGGTCCATACCAAACTACACTTCTTCTTTATATCTTGTGAAACGTTTTGAGGCAATTCACTTTCAATGATTAACTATCCTCATTTGGAATGTACCGTTTGAATTATTAAAATCCTTCTTCCATGTAATGGAAGGTGAAAGCATAAGAACACCTGACCAACAGCTGACAGGGTTGCCTTGCTAAAGAACAATTCAGCAGCGTTCATACCAGTTAATTTGAAGATTTAAACCTCCATCCTCAAGTCAGCAGGCTGCTGTGAAATATATGTTGAGTCACAATTACCTAAATGATCATTTCAGACATTTATATGAAGTGAAAGTGAATTGACTTCAACAGTGATGTGCTACCACTATTCCCTTAGTTCTGTACTTCATCATCTAATTGACTAATCTCACGTGTAATTAAACGGACTAATATCACCTTTTCAACGTTTACCTCGCCTGTGGATCCTAAATAAATGCATTTGTACTTCTTTATTAATCTGCCACCTCAAATCCTCCTTGTGTATAATGTGTCTTGCCCTTTTGAAAATACCAAGCTAAAATGAAATGAATCTCTGTGTTAGATTTGAAACCCCATTGGATTTTCTCCCTTTCAACCTGTTGGTCTTTCATGTTTTCTCAGGACGTAGATGCATGTTTCTCTTCAGTATCTAACACCTGTCTCGCCTTGCATTTTGTCTTCTGTCGTTGTGTCTTCTGTTTCCCCTCGTATCCTTTCTGTGCTCTCTGTCTCCAGGAGGAGGGGGTTGTGTCCTTCTGTAAGGTGTGTGCAATAGGACTTGTCAACACCCCTTCCCACCATTTACTGAATGATCCTAAAAGAATTCCTCCCTGCAACTCCCTCCACACTTCTTTCACCCAAGACCCCAACCCCCCTACCCCACCCCCAAATCCCTCTAGCAGCATGTGCCACAGAGCATACGGAATCTGAATTACCCATCATGCCACTGGGCAGGCTGCTCAAGCTCACCATCCCCGGTGCTCTGGGATAGTGGCTCAATCCACCCAATCCCATACTTATTTTTAGCTTTGCTTTTTTTCTCTCTGTCATTCTTCTATCCATGGCTAATTTACAAGAGTGGTATTTATTTAATTTTACTGCTCCAACTCTGTCACCTAAGCGAAGAGCTGAGTCAGAGCATCACCAAGTCACTGGCTGTGGATCATCTCTACCCTTCCCCCAGGCTGCAGCTACAAAATGCTTCAGAAAGGATATTTCAGGATGTGTTTAATTAGCTTCTCAAACATTTACAAATCTCTGCAGCTGTGCTCTCAGCTGAGGTCGGTCCATACGTCCTCACCAGTGTGTGAGCAAACATGACACCATTCAGCAGATCTGGACCTGGATTACTCCCAGGCCGTTATTATTTGATGAACAGCGACACCATATGTCTTCATATCCACCCAGCATGTCAAATCATTCATAGTCGGTTAATGAACAATCAGATTTGACTTAAATAATGTCTATATGTTAACACTAAGGAAAGTTAAAGGAAAGTCTGTTGAATGTGTATGTTTTTCATTAGTTTGCACAGTGGTCTAGTCATCATAGAAAAGGTCCCTATCAGTAATTAACTCAGCACAGCCAAGGTAATTACCAAGACTTGTTATCAAGGCATTACAGATAACAGATAGTGACAGTAATCTTTTATAGTGGCTACATTTATGACATCATCACCATCATGGGCTGACTTGCCACGCGGTTGTCTGGCTTTAGTGTGGTTGTCAGTCCTGTCTGTTAATCCACTTTTCTCACTTTGGAAATTGTTATGTTAAACTTCTTAGGTAGCAAACTTCATTCTTTTACAAATTTTCAGGGACAAAGTGTGTTTCCAAAGAGCAGTCTGCCAGTGAGTCAATATTGTATTGTTAAATGATCCAGAGGAAGCGATGCTGCGCTGCTGCCCATAGGCCAGTATCCAGAGGAGAGACTCTGGATGTTCAATTCCATCAAATAAAACCGGCTAGGGTGGAGCGATCAGAATGGTGATAGAACTCCAAATCGTGGTTCCATAAATGTATATATACAGTGTGTGTGTATATACACACATGTATACATGTATATATGTAATTTATGTATGTATATATATATATATATATATATATATATATATATATATATATATATATATATATATATATATATATATATATATATATATATATATATATATATATAAAGTAGTTAGATAACTGTAAATAACATATTTGTTGACTTCTCAGTGGAGTATATTAATAGATTTTTTACAATTGGTACATAGTATATTGACCATTTAAACTAGTTTCTGACAAATTGAACACTAAAAAACATGAGACACCTTTGACGGATGGAATTTTTGATATTTCAAAATGCAGGATTACCTCTTTTGGCAAGGGAAGTACGTGCTCATAATTCAGATTCTTGAGTTAAGCATAAGGAAATACACATTGTCAGAGAGGAAATTTCCTTTTTTTTTATTTTGATATCAGCTGTCTTTGCATTGCAGAAGAGAAAACAGAAATCTGAAAAAAATAATAATTTTTTTTTAGTTTTTTGATTAGACATCAAGATAAGGAGGAGATGATAAAAGCCTATTTAATTTTATGCAATTATATATTGATAGTGAAATCAAGAAACAGTATTTTAGAGCATTTTTCATATGAGCAACATACAGTATGTAACCACAAGAGGACACAAGCCAGGGTCTTATTGTGCCGGTCCCAAGCCCGGATAAATACAGAGGGTTGCGTCAGGAAGGGCATCCGGCGTAAAACTTTTGCCCAATCAAATATGCAAACCAAACCTATGACTTCCATACCGGATCGGTCGAGGCCCGGGTTAACGACGACCGCCATCGGTGCTGTTGACCTACAGGGTGCTGGTGGCGGACAAGCCAGAGAGGTGGAGGTTTGGCCTGGAAAGGAGAGGAATGAAGGTTAGCCGCAGTAAGACAGAGTACATGTGTGTGAATGAGAGTGACCCAAGTGGAAGAGTGAGGTTACAGGGAGAAGAGATCAAGAAGGTGGAGGATTTTAAGTACTTAGGGTCAATAGTCCAGAGGAACGGAGAGTGTGGAAAAGAGGTGAAGAAGCTTGTCCAGGCAGGATGGAACGGGTGGAGGAAAGTGTCAGGTGTGATGTGTGATAGAAGAGTCTCAGCTAAAATGAAAGGAAAGGTGTACAAAACTGTGGTGAGACCAGCGATGTTGTTTGGTCTAGAGACAGTGTCACTGAAGAAAAGACAGGAGGCAGAGCTGGAGGTAGCAGAGATGAAGATACTGAGGTTCTCTCTGGGAGTGACCAGGATGGATAGGATCAGGAATGAGACAGGGTTAGATGGAGGCAATTGATTTCCCCTGAAGGGAAAAGCCGAAAGGAAAAGAAGAAGAAGAAGAAGAAGATAGCAAAGAGACAAAATAAAAATCCCACTAACAATGGTATGTTATCTGTCAGGACAAATGTAGCCTCTGCTGCTATTTCATTGTGTTGTGTTCATGTGTTGTATGCATGTTGTATACATGTTTTCAAATTAGTATCATTGTGTCAGAAATACACAATGATACTAATATGGAAACTCGTATACAACACACAGCACAGGATACATATCAAGCACACAGATACAGTTTATAAATCTATCCAGCTTAATGTTGACTACTGAGGCATGCCTGCAGACTAATGATGCCCATAAAATGTTTAGTTTACTCATCTACATCCCAGCTGAGCCATCCACTATTAGCATGTGTGAGATGAGCAGCTTCACGGCTTAACTTATAAGGTCTGATGTGACCATAGGTTATGCATGCAGTGCGTTGCTTGGCCTCACACATCTATTTGACATACATAGCCTTAGGGACATGTACTGCAACTCCATTCAAAACATCAATACTAAATATGGACATATGTGTGTGGTAAACATAATTCATAAGTGCTGAGATGAGCAGGGACACAGATGTACTTACATTTCAGCCACTGGCAAACACACACAGATACACAGTATGACACAAATATTGAAAAACCCACCCATGGTTTTTCTTAGAATATTCTGAAACCTACACATAGAACTGGCACATATGGGCTGGCAGTAAAGATTTTCATTACAAATCATACCTGATTTTTTCATTGTTAGTATACTTTGGGTATTATGTAGTCAATGGATTTAAAGTCCTTGTAGCAAAACTGGAGCATTTCAAAACAAAACAAAAAAATGCACCTAGTTTTATATAGTGAAACCAACCATTTAGGGTCCCCCCCCCCCCAGTTTTTCCCCTGCAGCAAACATTTCCCTCCTTAGCATCAATAATCAGAAGTATCTGGATATCTCTTTTAAAGCATGACTTGAAGCTTCCAGGTATCATACAGTGTCTGTTGTAATTTGTCTCGCATGCACAGAAACAAAATACTCCCCTTTGAGAGACAAATAGCTGGTTGCCGTTTTGCTGACACCATGTCTTATGACTCAGCGAAAAAAATCATAATCGTGGCGCTTGGAGGTGAGCCCTCCATTTGCATTCAGAATGTCACTTGGCACAGATGGCAGGCAGAATGAGTGGGAGGCCACCAGCAATGCAGGTTACTCGTCTGTACTTGTCAGATCCCCTCAACAGCGGCACTCCTGTTGAGGCAGAGTTTTGAAGGTCTGGTCAGTGCGGACTAGCGTATTGAGTATAATAATGTAGTAACTGTCTGTCTCCCACTAACAGCTGGATGCAGAAGCCAGCGAACTGCTGAAGGAGCTGCAGAATAAACTCAGCACAGTGTTGGATGAGCTCAGTGGAGTGTTTGGCTCCAGGTGAGTATTTGTATGTGTGGGATTATTTAGGTTAATTTTTCCGTAAATTAATTTTTGTCACAGAAATTGTACAACACTAATAGAGAAATGCATCAATTAATCTAATTTTATCTGTTTAGCTTGAATTCAGAAATGATATTTTGCCTCAGAGGGCTTTAGAACCTGTAGGTCCTTGAACTGGGTGAGGAAAACTCCTTAAAAACAGAGGAAAAAAAGAAACTTGTGGGAGAATGTCCCACAAGTTTTTGCATATTTGCCCTACGATGGGTAAACATGCAATACATGTTACAAGTACAGTGCACAACAATCCTGACATATAATGCAAAGGAACTCCATGGAGAAAATTCTCCGAGGTAAAGTTATTGACACAAAAAATGAGTCATTTCAAAGTATGAGGGAGTAGAAGTAGAGGGAGAACTAGGCCTAGTAGAGGCATATCATTGGACGTCCCTCAGCAGTATAGTCTATAATATTCTAATAGGATTGTATGAAACTTTTTTTTGTTGCATCACACAGTTTCAAACCTGTGATTGAGGACTGTGTGAAGCAGATGAACCAGGAGCTAGTTCAGATGAAAGGTTCGGCGAAAGGGAGCAACGCTGCCATGGATGCAGAGACGGTCCTTCGGCCTCTTATGGACCTCCTGGATAAAAAGTGGGTATATGTAGGAAATCATGTCTGTGTAGGTTCTCAGTTATCCATGTCATGGTTATCCAAAGCTGTTTAAATCAATCCACTGGACTTTAAGAAAGCTTTGGGTGGGATATAACGCAAGATGGTTGTGAAATTTGTCTATAAATAGCCATTTTCTGTAAATTACTCTACTGATGCGATGAAGTACATGGTTGATATTCTGTAACTGTGGATGGTAGAAATGATAAAGGGCTGTAAACAGTTGACAAAAATATATATTTTTATTGCAAATCACACATTTGGTTTGCTGTATTCAGTCACCATCAATGCCACTCCTTCACTGGCATTGATTGATGATTGCACAGGCTCAATGCCACATGTCAAATGTCAACAGTTTAATGCATGCATGTCATTTTTGACCCCCCCCCAAAAAAGCGACAGGCAGGCAGAATATGTTAAGCAATGAATAAGGAATACATATGATGTGTATAGTTTTATGCAAGTCGTATCTCTACTGTGTCTAATCTTATTGGTTAAAACTGATTTATGAAAAAATGTAATACTGTATATAGATGTCTAAAAAAATATTATTACTTCGGTGGTGGGTTTGTTTTTTGTTACAAGGGAATCACAGCAAAGCTCCTCTGGCATATAAACATTTTAAAGACAAAACTGAACCTGATAAACAAGCAAAACATCAAAATATGACATTATATCCTCCCACTATAGAGATAATGAGTAGGGAAGAAGAAGATGCAACATTTGTGCAGCATGTGAACAGCACACTCTGATATGTAGTCGTCCAAGTCATGTTCTAAAGTGATTTGTAATTTAGAACATAACCACATTAAATAGACAGAAAATAACTTTAATTCCTCAATCCTTTCTTTCCAAGCTCCCTTTCTCTAGCTAGGAAACAGGACAAAAACTGTAACGCAGGCTTTGCTGAAATTAAAATAGAACTTGTTTTGCTCCATGATTTCTTGAAAACAAAGCATTCAGTTGGCTTTGGGATTGACTCTGAACCATTTGGTAATGTGACATTGAGGGCAATGGAGTATTACAGTGGATCCTCTTAATGATATGAAAATACCAAATCCTTCGACCTGTCTTGCCTTCTGATTCCCTGCTCGTACAATAGGAGGAGATTAAAGAGTAAAGCTCTAGAAATATTCCAAGAATCCGTAGTGTTTTTCTTTCTTTAATAATATTATTTATGATAATATCATCACTTGGAGCCTTCAGGCACTGTGGCTCAGTTTGAGACAAATTTTAACTGTTGACCTGAATTTGTTTTTTTTTTCTGTGCAATTTGCAGTCTGATGCTGTTTGCCAAGATCTGTGAGAAGACTGTTCTGAAACGAGTCCTAAAAGAGCTATGGAAAATCGTGCTAAACACCATTGAGAGAACGATTGTCCTGCCGCCACTGAATGACCAGAGTGTGAGTTTGATTAATTGTCTGTCTGTTTCTCTCTTTTCTGTCTTTTTCCATGTCTCAGCCACCTTCTACGTCCCCTTCTGTTCTCCATGTGTCTCTCCTTCTTATTTCCTCCATCTGTTCAGCTCCTTCCCTTGTAGCACAAATCAATTTATAAGACATTAAGAAACATAGCATCAAACAAAATCAAACAGAATCTTCATTATATAAGGATCAGAAGGACATTTTTGATCACAGGAGTACTGAATTTCTTGGTTGAGTACTCCTGAGTACTCTTGTGATCAAATGTGAATCTCGATTAAATGTGTTCACTTTTAACAAAATTCTCTGTTGTTTAGTACATAATAAGAGTACATGTGTTCAAATAATGAAAAAATGGCTGTTTCCCTACTAGCAAGGAGCTCAGATGATCTTCAATGCAGCCAAGGACTTGGGACAGCTTTCCAAACTGAAGGTAAGTTCTGGACGCTTAAAGCGAGTAATGTCTGAACATGTAATGTTGGATTCCAAAGGGATTCCACAAATGCCAGCTTACTCACTGTCATTTCTGTAAAGATTATTCCCACACCTGTACTGAGAGCTCTAATTATGATGAACATGATACAGTATATACTGTATGCTATGTATTACATATATTTCATATACAGTATTTTTAGGTGTTTTTTTTTAAAGATAGGCAACCAAATGAAACATACCCTGACATTACACATATCAAATAATGATCAAAATTAATAAAAGAAGTTGGTATTCCATCTCATCTTCTTCTTCTTTTCCTTTGGGCTTTTCCCTTCAGGGGTCGCCACAGCGAATCAGTTGCCTCCATCTAACCCTGTCTTCTCATCCTCTTCTCTCACACCAACTACCTTCATGTCCTCTTTCACTACATCCATAAACCTCCTCTTTGGTCTTCCTCTAGGCCTCCTGCCTGGCAGTTCAAAACTCAGCATCCTTCTACCAATATATTCACTATCTCTCCTCTGGACATGTCCAAACCATCTCAGTCTGGCCTCTCTGACTTTATCTCCAGAACCTCTAACATGTGCTGTCCCTCTGATGTACTCATTCCTGATCCTATCCATCCTGGTCACTCCCAGAGAGAACCTCAGCATCTTCATCTCTGCCACCTCCAGCTCTGCCTGCTGTCTTTTCCCTCAGCGACACCGTCTCTAGACCAAATAGTTTTGTCATTTAACACCTGCACATTTCTGTGCTCTCTTGGTAATATAATTTGGTTTGATGGATTGCTACATTTGGATGAATATTCATGTAATCTATTGTAGGTGTTTGCATTGTACAGCGGAACCCAATGGTCTATTTGACACGCTGGTATCAAAGTGCTGACATAAACTGAGGATGTTTAATTTCTCCAGCTCATTGTATAAAGGCACTAGAGTGGATCAGTGGTTGCACTGTGGTTTCACTAACAGCTATGATATGACGGTAACTCGAAATATTTCATCACTGAGTTGCACAGTGGATGCAAGGTGAATATATGTTTATCCGCATTTATTCAGTGGCATGTTCTCGCTCATGTTTGAGATGTGTGTGTGTCAGACGTCCTTTGAGGGAACGTACGTCAGTAAACAGATGGATGCTTCTGTCCCCTTCTGAAAGCATTAAAGTGGTGCATTATCCTCTTACATATTACAGTATTATGACCAGTAATCTTCAGAACGTGGAGGAACAGTGTTACACAGGTCGATTTGTTGTTTGTGTGGAACAAATAGTGCAGCACCACTTAGTCTACTATCACATCATTTTGACCTTCACAAATCCCATGGTCATTTCATGCCTGCACTTATCTACCCAAATAGATATGTTACAAATAAGCACTTGTAATGGCTGATTTGTTCCTCTTTTGAACGTAAAGGAGAGAATTCTTCCAATACAAATGGTACAAAACCAAAGAAAGAACCTTAGTTTATCATTTAACTATCAGTCTTCCTGTATCTGAATCATAATGTTTTCATTAGACAAAAGTGTTTCTTCCTTCCTGCAGTCATTTGCTATTTTTGGGAGCTCGCCATTACACTGTTTTCTTCTCATTGAACTAATTGAATACCAGTCAAATGAGTCTAATGCAATTTCAAAAACAGATCAAATCTAAGATGAAAATTTGTATTGAATATTTTAAATCCCACACTAAATCTCAAAATTGAGATTTTTGATGATTAAATTGATATCTGAATTCAAAAGACCTATTAGTGTGTTTCCTCTACAGGTAATTTAATGGATGACGTGTTCTTTGTCTGAGCTCTGAAGATACGAAAGGTTTTCAAGTGTTTCAGGCTCAGAGAGGCCAGACGCAGGAAATTTTATAGACCAGTATCAAACTTGGTCTTTTTTTTTTTTTACATCTGTGATTTAGTTTCCCCTGAAACTAAATCATAACATCAATGCAAAGTCCTATATACTGTGAAAGGGAGACACTTGGGAAATAATGCATTGTCATCAATTTAATTTGTTACTGTGGATACACAACTTTAAATAATTTTTAATTAGAATTGACAAAAAAACAGTTCTCATGATTAAAATAGATTTTCTGAGTTGGTGCAACAGCAATGCTATATTTTATTGTAATTCTTAACATCTGAATGAGACTTTTTTGCCAACTTTAGAGCGCTTGACTTTATATGCTGTAACTCTAGGAGCATGTCATTCGAGAGGAAGCCAGAAGTCTGACTCCACGACAGTGTGCAGCCATGGACCTTGTACTTCCCACCATCAAGGTGAGTTTTATGTTGATTATCCTGTTGGGTGTACAGCGAGAGACTAAACCTGACCTTTCAAAAAGACAAGAGAGGCACACAAGGCATAGCAAAGCAGAGATTTGCAAGTAAAATTAAATGGAAAATTTGTAAATTTGTAAATCAAGGACACAGTAAAATGGATTGCACTGGCTTAGATGCTCTTCTTGGATCTTGAGCCTCAATGTTATCAACCCCTTTCTTATATTTTCTAGCGTCTTTCACTTGTATGCAAGCATTTTCATGGACAAGGAGAATATTGATTGTGGACAAATGTTTACGTGCTTCACAGGAACTGTACAGTTAAATCTCAAAGGGGTGTATATATTTAATTCTGTCATAATGGTTAAGTGATCATATAGTCTATTTGTAAATACATTTGATTGTGTATTAACAGAATTACATAAAACATAGTAAGGGTTCTTTCACCATTCCCTTCTATTAAACACAAAATACTGGATGTATTTTGATGAGTTGTGTTAGTAGGGTTGTACATGCAGCATTGCATCCTGGAATTGATTCATTATAATTGCTTGATTTTTGATTTCACTTATTCTGAAAAATAATACAATGAGGGTTATTTTATGATTGGTTAGTTACACCTTAACAAATTGACAGATTACCGTGGAACCTTGTAAAAGAGCAGCAGTTCTTATTGTCCAGAAATAATAACTGCTGAATTTGAAGTTACATCAAAAAAAAAGAAAAAAGACACAGATCATTACTTTTTTGGGGGTTATTCTGAGGATCCTTTTAGTGGTGATTTATTTGGCACACATGCATTAAGTGTTGGGCCTTGGTGGAAATGTATGCTGTATTGTGTCCATTTTATTTTGATGTCATAAAAAAAAGACATAAGGAGACATAAGTGTAATTCATCCAAATTTGACAAAACACGCCTGTAACATTAATTTGTAATGATCATTTTTTAAAAAAATCTACTTTTTATAGAACTTATATGAAAGGTATTGATGATTCTTGATAAGACAATATATATGTCATAACAGTATGCGCCGGTACCAAAGTACAAGAAAAGGCTATAGTTCCAGCGTTTAAAAGTCATGGCACAATGCCACGAGTCTATTACCTGAGAAGGTGTAAACAGTATTCACAAATATGTAAAAATGCCCTGAACCTCTAGAAGATAGTATGAAGCGAAATGCTAATATACCACCGCGTGGTTGTTATTCTTAAAACAATTTGAGAACAGGCTCCATTTTTAAATCGGCAATACTAGGGTTGTGCTAATGTGCCACTGGGGGGACACACAAAATGAGATTATACAAGAACTTATGTGTACATCGAGTCTGAGATTCTTTTTCAGTATTTGTAACAGGCAATTAGTACAGCTCAGAAATACCACAGGAGAGTTGGTTGAACAGGTCATGAAGTGCTTTGCAGGCACTTTTCTGTATCATATTTAATATATAGCAGAAACAGCAGAAGTTCCAGCCTCCAGGGATGAAAATATATGCCAACACACAAGTGCAAAAAAGCTACAGGTCCTCAAATAGCTAACACCAACACAGTTACATACAGCCTGGTATGTTGTAAACTTAAAGTTGTGCATAATTAAGTTTGTGGTTGCTTGAAATAAAAATATCCATGAGCGATGTGCAAGATTTGCCTCAGCATGTTTATGCTTTTAAATCTGATTTATTGGACATGTTTGTCATGTTGGTGAATTAGTTTGTGACAACAAAGTGCAACTATAGTACAAATAAACTATACAGTAAACTATAAAATAAACTGTAAAAACTATAGTTTATACAAATAAACTATACAATAATACCAAAAATTACTCCGATGGTGCATGCCATAATAAAAAAACAAAGCAAGTCTATTTTCTAAAGAAAGTCCATTATGTAGCCTGAACGCAGTGCACAGCTATAGGCCTTGAGTACATTTAGTTCCTTAGACTAAACTTTAATCTTTGAAAATGAATGCCTTGGATAATGAGAACAGTACATGCACTAGCCTACAGAGGCATTGACATGAGG
Source organism: Antennarius striatus (assembly GCF_040054535.1). Taxonomy (NCBI): domain Eukaryota; kingdom Metazoa; phylum Chordata; class Actinopteri; order Lophiiformes; family Antennariidae; genus Antennarius; species Antennarius striatus. The sequence goes on along the minus strand of NC_090776.1, from coordinate 28,468,750 downwards.
CACAATTTACAAAGTATTATATTACAGTACTTATGATTTTGAGTTAATTGAACCTGAAACCTTAGTTGTTAAAGATAATTGGATTTAGTATGAGATGGAATTTTTTCAAGATTGTCTGTGATACTGGTATGAATAGTTGTTTGTGCAGATTTCATCACTCTTTCATAACCCAAGGCAAAAAGTGTGAACCCCACATAAGCTTCAAGGACAAATAAATGGAATTATAATTTAATCAATTAAAAATAAAGCCATGAAGAGATAGAGAGTAGAATACTGCTCTGAGATGTTTAATCAAAAATCCATTGACCATTTCAATATTCCTGCTAGAAACAAAACAGACAAACAAACCAACACTCACAATTGTTATCGAAACATATAATTTTCCCATAACGGTATAAAGGAAACAAATAAGGGGGAAAAAACTGTTTGGTAGCAACTACTTTAACTTGGTTTAAAACAAATAATTCAGGATGAACACTATAGACCCCCTCTGTTACTCCTGTAATAATTAGAGGTTGTTGAGAAGAGCTACAGAAGACCATAGCAAGCACACATTAGAACCTATAGCTATTCAACGCCTTCTTTCTTAGTCAGATCTGTCCATGGCCACCCTCCAACCTTCCATTTGTGGGAGTGGTGACAGCATTAGAAAAGCAGGCAAAGCCTTGTCTGTCCTACAATGTAAGACTTATCAGCTCAAATGGGTATTAACCATCCAAACATGGGTTTCAGGTTTAAATACATGGTAATTAGTTAGAAACGTAGCTATTACTGCTCTTTCGTCCTCTTTGTGTGTGCTTTTTGTAAGATCCATACAGACAATAATGTCCTTGGCTTCTTTTTCAGTTAACTATAAGCTGTAAGCTTTGCCATCGTGTTCAAATCTACTCCAAATGTTCTTTATTTCGGACAATTAGAACTCTGAACCAATCTGTCATTTTATTTATGCAGCAATACTTCCATGCTGGAGGAAACGGATTGAAGAAAACTTTCCTTGAAAAGAGCCCCGACATGAAGTCTCTCAAATATGCTCTCAGCCTTTACACTCAACCTACAGATGCCTTGATCAAGAAATATATATGCACCCAAACCACTCAAGGTAAGAAGTTGAAATGGTATTGGTGTTGCTTGGGGAGTGGCATTGTTTGAATATCTAAAAGCCAAAAACAAAAGAGCATTTCTCCCGTAAGATTTAGTTTTTTTAGATCACAGTATGTGGGCCAAATACAGAGTGTGTGGAATATTGCAGGTGTAGACTAAAGTAATCAGTCTTGCCCTGGTTCCCTCTGTATGAAGGCAGAATGCATTCAGGTAAACAGAAAGAATTCAGTCCAATGAAGTGTTGAATCTTTGAGCTATTTGTTGCGTCACTGAGTTCAGCATTGCAGAACAGATCATTATAGAACAAGGCTGATAATGGCAGAAAGCTATTTGGCCAGGCAGTCAGTGGACCCGGTTGGCGTATCACTGACAAAGACTGGCTGAGGGGCGCATGTGCACAATGTCAATATGTGATATTTTGAGATGTTTCTCTTCTTCATATCCTATCCCTTCATCCCATACCGTTCGATCACATCCCATCCAATTCTTGCCCCTTCTGAGTTCACAGTATGTTGTCACTCTTGTTTTAAGGTAATTTAATCTGATGTCTATAAGTGGGACTAGTGAGGTGTTTGATGTGCATTAGGTCAGTAAACAGTGTGGGGATGTTTGATATAGCACATTGGACACTGATCCATTAATCACCGACCCCTGTGCTCTGCCAGTGACACATTTAGACCGTGCACTAGTCTATTCCAGCCAAGTGTGCTTTCTAAAGCACACATGTGCCTTTCTGTCTGTTTGATAGTCATTGAGATGAGGAAGATTCTTTCTGCTTGAATGGAAATATAATTAAAAAACAAGCTTGTTACTTCATGCAACACTTTTTCAATGAGTTACCGCCTTCTACTTTTAATGACTACTTTTAACCTTCTGTTAATTGTCCCTTTGTCTGCATCAAGGGTGATGTCATTGTCATTTAAAAGCAGAACAAATTCACAAAAATAAATTTCAAGGATTAAACTGAATCTTGACAATAATATTCATAATCGTCTACCTTATCTGGGGTTTTTTTTCACACTATATCCGTTGAACCTTCTTATTGCACCTTCTTTATGGACTCCAGCCTTCCCTTATCTCATCCTTATGCACCGTTCATCGCATTCACGCTCTGCTCTCTCATGTCACTCACACTGACACTCACCCCATCTGCTGTGTGCATGCCAGATTATTATTTCATGAAGGCACAAACTGACAACTACTGCTTTCTGAAACAAACATGCAAAATCTTTCTTGCTGTAGGTTTGTTGATAAATGAGGAGGGCTGCGGCTTTTGCTCTGCTAATTTTTCAGCAGTCCAGAGCTTAATTCTGCAGCATTAATGTGTTTGTGCCCTCCCCAAACCTCTCAGGGCATCATTAGAATAAATCAGAAGCTTGTTTCTTCATTACCAGCAGTAATGGGCACTGCATGTTTGTCATGTATTGATTAGATATTGGATGAAAATGTTCCTCCATCAAACGTACTGATTCTTGCCTCCCAACTGTTTGCACCAGACTCAGTGAAACGCAAGGCATTATTTAGAGGCACCCATAATGGGTTAGACCATGTGTGATGCAAAAAGAGACTCACAGAGAGCAATCAGTTTGTAATGTTTCCCAGGGACGACATGTGCCTCAGTGATTGAAAGTGTAATACTGTTGTGATTGCTCAAAAGGGTATTTTCTCTTTTACATGTTTTTATCCTGTCTTGTCCTCTCTCTACCACTTCTCTGGTTTATTTGTTTTTTTAAAAAAATTTTTGTTGGTTTATTTGAGTGATCTCTCAAATCATTTGACTCTTTTTTCTCAAATTGTTTCTGTTCAGCCTCCAGTTAAAAAACAACAACAAGGCAGTCAGAGACTGCAACATCCCGCGACACCCCTGAATTCAAAATTTTACCCTGACCTGCTCGCATAGGTCTAAGCAATAGCTTTGAGCTACGGTCTTACTCATAATGGCCTTCTCCCTCGTCTTTCTATCTTAACCGGTTCCTGAGTGTACAAAAGTTGAAATTTGAGGCTCCATGTTTTCTCAAGGACAAGGTCATCATCTCATTTTCATCCCCTTTGCCGTCTGATTAATGTGCTTTTTGTTTGATCTTTCTATCTGCGAAGATGTTTGGTGGACTAACTAACGGAGGGATTAACGGACGAACACACGAACACTAACAATTGTAATACATCACCGCTTTGAAGCGGGATGTAAAAACTGTCTGTCTTTCAGTGTTTTTAAGCTTTAATATCTAAAAACTTTCCTTCCATTCCCTCTCTTTCTCTGTTTAATTTCTCTCTCACTCTTCCTGGCTCCCTCACACGTCGGTACTTTATTCTCTCTCATTTTTATTTGGCCTGACTCTAATTCTGTTGTTGTTTTGGTGCTTGTCCAGGCCAGTCATCCAATGGATCGGTGGGGGAGGTGTCGATGCAAGTGAATCTCATCTCTCATCCTGGCACTGGAGAGCACAAAGTCAGCGTGAAGGGTGAGATTTTCCTATACTCAGAAATGCTCTTTTGAGATTTCTATCCAAACACTTATACATGTTGAAGGACTAATCATTGTCAGCTCTCAATTGTCCATTTGACTGGTAATCTCAACTGCTTTTTTTTTTATTTTTTTTTTTACAGTTTTGAATATGCTTTGAAACAAAATTACCACCAACACATGTGGGGGTTATACTGCACATGCTTTGAACGATGTCTATAGTTGCTGAGCATGTAAAAATGCCTAACCCTCATGATCTATTCACCCAGATTGTCTGTATTTTTTATGGTGCCAAGACAAGTCCCTTGACTTTTCTTGTAGTGGCTTCAGCAGGTCAACATTCACTGAGCCATTCAAGAAATCCAAATAGTTTTCTCCTTTCTGCTAATTTGTGAACTTTCCGTAAAGACAGATTTTGATTAAAAATGTAATGATTCAGTGGTTTCTTTTCTACCTCAAAAACAACATTGTCAAAAAAAAAAATTAATAGCACCAAAATAAATTTGTGGACAACATAATTAATCTATAATTGATCTTCAGACATTTCATCTGGAGTGGCAAATGGGTAAATCATTCAGCTTCTAAATGAAAAATGTTTTGCCCATTGTGTCCATTACCAGAAAACATGCATTCTAAAGTGGTACCAGCTGCTCATATACAGCAATTAAAAATATAAAAACGTATGTAAGAATGTAAATGTTCTATGGTCAGAGCCCTTGCTCTTGAGTCTGCAAAAAACACTATCAAATTTGCTGATTGAGACATATCACCTACACAAGCTTGTGCTGGCAACACTTGTATTTTTCAGTATGAATAAATGTTTCCGAACTGTACCTCTGACGGCAATGGAGGCACCACAAACCCCTGCAATAAACAGCTGGGTTGCAGTTTTGTATTGACACTCCTGCAGTGACAAATAAATGAATGCACACGATCCTGCACAGGAGGTAGCCCCTCGGCCTTCCTGAGCTGATAGTTTAGCTGCAGTGCAGGTATCTCACAGAAATCTCAACAACGAACCATTAATTTGCTTCTGGCAAGGAGATTGTGACAGCATTTGACCGTGGCTGGTTGGCTTCAACCACCAGCTGGCTGCCCTGCCACACACATGTGGAGGTCCCTCTGTCAGTCCACTTATCGCACATGTCACACACTACATCCCCACGAGGCCCCACTACGTAAAGTGGTTGTCATGGGCAGTCTCCTGTTGGATATTTACCTCCCATATCTGATGTACAGATGTAGTCATTAGTATGTCTGTACATGTCTGTCTGGCTAGTGGTTGCCTGTACACTATTTTTGGTCTAAAGCAAATCTGTTAAACTAGACAGTCCTGCTTTACCTATCATAACACAATAATGATAATAATGATAATGATAATAATAATAATAATAATAATAATAATAATAATAATAATAATAATAATAATAATAATAATAATAATAATAATAATAATAATGATAATAATGGGCCTTTGCTTGATTTTTTTGAAAAATCCTGTTTTTAAGTTTTCCATGTTTTCTCTGAAAATTGTTCTTGTACCAGTGAGCTACTCTTGACTCGCCGAATGGACACGTCATATGCTGATGTGTTTGTTTTGCGTTTGTTTTGCATAGGCAGCATGATATGACTTCTTCAGATGGGAGAAAGGAAGCTAAAGCTCAATTACTATTTAACATTTTGTTTTGTGTTCATGTCTTTCGCAAGTTGGAGGAAAAAATATACATAAGAGCAATGACATCTGTTCTTCCTCCTGTGGTAACACCATATGCACTGCAGCTGGTAATCAGCTGTAATCAGCCAGCAGCGGTAACATTACAATATGATTACCAGTTACTATGGCAATCATATATTGATGTTTCTATTAAAGCAGAACCCATTATAGCAGACTGGAAGGCTACAGTTTAATGTCTCTGTAATTAGTTTCCACACCATTTTTTTAATTTCTTTTCATTGGCCATTTTTATTTTTATGCTTTTTGCAAAATTACTCTTGGCAGCCACCAAGAAGATAAGGAAATAAAAGATTCTGCTCTGATGTGTCTTTCTAGATTGAAAAAAATTCTGCATATAATATTCCAACCCATATTGTATATTGTATACGTATAATATTGTATTATGTTTAATCCTTTGTGTTTAAAGACCATATCAAAAATGTTGCTAATAAATTTCTTTCTGCATTTCTCAGTGGTCGCAGTGAACAATCTCATCTGGCAAACCAATGCTATGTTCCGGCCGTTTGTAGAGGTCAACGCCCTGGGGCCACACCTTGCTGATAAAAAACGCAAATTCAGCACCAAGACCAAGAATAACAATTGGTCACCAAAGTACAATGAAACATTCCAATAGTGAGTATTTATTCTCCCTTGTATTAGTAACAGACTTGGGGAGAAAAGGAGTAAATGTTGTTTTAAAACAAATGCTTCATTTTGTACTTTATTAATTGCCTTAGTGGGAGGTAGTGGTAGAGGAGAGTGTGGCTCTCACACCACCATCCCAGGATGGGGGTGTGTAAGATGAAACTGGTAGTGGGGAAGAAGGTCAAAAAGACAAAGGCAGTGCGGAGAACCATGTGGCGGAGGTTGAGAAAGGGTGAGTGTCGTGCGGCTTTTAGACAACAGGTGAGACAGGCTATTGGTGGACAGGGGAGGCTTCAAAAAGATGGGACCACAACCAAGGTGATCAGAGAAACAGGCCTGAGAGTACTTGGGGTCTTCTAGTATGAGAGGGTAGAAGGAAACTTGGTAGTGAAACCCTAAAATACAAGAAACCATACAAGGAATGAGGCTAGCGAAGGAGTGGTGGGACACTGAGAGGACCAAGGAGAGGAGATGACAATACATTGAGATTAAACGTAGAGCCAAAGTAAAGGTGGCAAAGGCCAAACAAGAAGTATGTGTTGACAAATATGCCAAGTTGGACACCTTGGAAGGAGAAAAAGATTTCTACAGGTTGGCCAGACAGAAGGATCGAGAAGGGAAGGGATCTGCAGCAGGTTAGGGTGATTAAGATAAAGATAGAAATGTGGTAACTGGTGCCAGCGGTGTATGGGTTACATGGAAGAAATACTTTGAGAAGTTGATGAATACGGAAAATGAGAGAGAAGGTGAAGTAGAAGGTGCAAGTTTGGTGTACCAGGGTGAAGTTAGAATGGCATTAATGAGGTTGAAGAATGGGAAGGCAGATTGTCTGGATTACATTCCTGTGTATTTATAGAAACATCTAGGAGAGGTGTCTGTGGAGTTTTTGACCAGGTTGTTCAACAGAAATCTAATGAGTGAGAAGATGCCTGAGGAATGGAGGAAGAGTGTGCCAGTGATCATTTTTAAGAACAAAGGTGATGTGAAGAGTTGTGGGAAGTATAGAGGCATAAAGTTGATGAGTCACACAATGAAGTTATGGGAGTAGTAGAGGCTAGACTCAGGACAGAAGTGAATATCTGTAAGAAAAATATGGTTTCATGAATAGGAAAATGTGCATTACTTGCCTTGAGGGTGTTGATTTTTGTAGATCCAGAGACAGTCTATTACAGGGCACCCAGAGAGGAACTGTGGTATTACATGAGGAAGTCTGGAGTGGCAGAGAAGTATGTTAGGTAGGTGGAGGAACATTAAGAGAGGTGGTGGCTTGTGTTGGAGAGGAAGAATGAAGATTAGACAAAGTAAAACAGAATTGTTGTGCATAAACAAGGAGTGATGAAGGAAAAGTGAGGCTACATGGAGCCTCACTTTTTGACTAGGTGGAGGACTTAAAATGCTTGGGGGTAACAGTCCAGAGCAACAGCGAGTGTGGTAAGGAGGTAAAGATACAGACCAGCAGGCTGGAGTGGAAAGAAAGTGGCAGGTATCTTACCTGACAGAAGAGTCTCTGCTAGAATGAAGGGCAAAGTTTATAAGACAGTAGTGAGATCAGCCATGGTGTACGGATTTGAGACAATGTCGCTGAAACAAGGACAGTAAGCCGAACTGGAGTTGGCGGAAATGAAGATGTTGAGGTTCTCCCTAGGAGTGACTAGGTTGGATAGGATCAGAAATGAGTTCATCAGATAAACAGCCAAGGTGGATACAAATAGATAGGCTGACATGAAAAAAAGATGACATAATGTGGCGATCCCTGACGGGACAGCCGAAAGGATGAGAAGAAGATCATTATCTGCATTTTACATGCCTGCATGCAACAGGCATTCTATATGCATCATATTACTCTATATCTACTGTCTTATACCCATTATAATTCAGTGCACACAGCCTTTAGCATCTTATATACAGTAGCACACCAATAACACCTTGAAGTAACTGGGTTTCCATTTGTTCTTAGTAGTGAAAACCATGTGATTGCTTTAGCTGCACTTCTGCTCGCACTCTACTTGAACAGTTGAAGGAGGGAAAGTGACTCCTTGCAATCTATACTCTGTTCAATTCAGTTTATGGGCTGTAATTCCCCAAGCTGATTCAAAAAAGTAACAGAGGGTAAAGTGATCTTTAGAGTTGCAACACAAGTGTGACCAGTCTAGGCCCTGTGCTGCATACATATAGTCCTTTTTTCTTTTTTTGAGCAAAGTTACAAAACTTCATTCAAATAGAAACAATCATTTCTCTTACGAAACTTTTTTTTTTTAAATTTTGTATACTTTAGTAATCCCTGGATGGAAATTACAAACACACTCTAGAACAAATACATGCAGATACTGTATGTTAGTATGTACAGGCCCCTGTAACACGCACAAACACACACAGGGCGCCTGTAGGCATGCAGGGGAAGGTAGAGTGATGGGCAGCTCTACACGGTGAGCCCCAAATGAGCAACTTGTAAAGGAGGGCAGTGCCTTGCTCAAAGGCGCTTCGGCAGTGCTCAGGAGGTCAGCTGATACCTCCCACTGTCAGCTCATACTCCAGGCGGCTGGGGCGAAAGTGGGAATCGATCTGCCAATCTCGGAACATTGGGTGACCCACTCTACTGCTCTGCCGCTTTACCGCTGAGCCACTGCCGCCCAGAGTAGCATGACTGGATTGTCCAAACACAGCTGCAAATACTGAATAACGTGGAAATGTCACCAAGTTCTCCTACTGAGTCTCTGAGTGACTTAGTACATTCAGCTGTGAACATAGCTGAATGTCAATGTCCAAAGGCATTTATTCATGTTCAAGGCTTTCATATTATAATTTGTGTTTTTCAATAAATTTTTAACGAAAAAAAATATGAAAGTCAATATGTCATACTTTAACAGACTAAACAAAAAACACACAGTACAGTAATCCCTCATTACCTGCGGTTAATGTGTTCCAGGGACATCAGCAAAAAATGACAACCCTCGATAAAGCGACCAAATATTTATTTTATTATTTACGTTTAACTTATGAACCCTCCCCATACTGACATTAATACAGCAGCAGGTTTGGGAGCCATTGCAATGGTTTCACAAAGACAAATTTTACTTCACAAGGCAAAAGTAAACTTACAGTAGACACTTTTGGATCATGCATACATATCTGAACATTCCTGATCATCCTGTGTCATTTCTTTCAGTGTTCTGAGTAACGAACACGGTCCAGAGGCCTATGAGCTGCACGTCTCGGTAAAGGACTACTGCTTTGCTCGTGAGGATCGCATTATCGGCATGACGGTCATCCAGCTCCGAGAGCTGGCGGACAAGGGCAGCTGCTCTGCCTGCTACCCCTTGATGAAGAGTGTCTCGATGGATGAAACTGGCCTCACCATCATGAGGATACTCTCTCAAAGGACCAACGATGAGGTGGCCAAAGAGTTTGTACGTCTCAAGACAGATACACGCTCAGCAGAGGAAGTGTCGTAATGTCGAACATAGATGCAGTATTAAGAGTTGTGTTGTCTGTGAGAAATGAAGAAATGAAGAAACAAAAGGAGGCAAAGCATTAACAACACTTGTTCGTTCTGGATAGAAGCTTGATAATGAGATTGTCACTAAAGCAGAGGAAGCCCAAATGTGACAAGGCAGCAAGATAGAGGAGGAAAAGAGAGAGAGAACGAGAGTTGTGTTTGTTTGTTTTTGTGCATGTGTGTAAAACATCTGTTGGAATGTTGATTTTAAAACTACAGTATGTACAAGTGTTTACTTACCGTATGCTTACTATTAAGTACTATATTCTACAAGTTATGTTAATGAGACATGAAATACCTTTTGTACAACATTTAGTCTTTTTGGACAGAGATTTGTTCCAATAAAGTGCCAAACCAGTATAAAAAAGAACAGAACAAACGTATATGAATTATGGTGAACTTAGTATGTCTGAAATTTGCTTGATTATTTTGTCCGGTGTAAGTCCTTTCTGACCGTGTGGCGTTTTGATTGTTGCAACGTCATTCATTTTGCACCCTCGGTTTTTGGCTTCACATGTTCTTCCACACAGCACAGTTGTGTGCATCCTCTTCTCATTCATGTCTCTCCCATGATTCCACAACAACAACCAAGCAAGGTCTTGTCCTTGCCTTCAAACCATTTGTATTTTAAGTCAACCTGAAAATAGACCATGTTTTTTTATGGCGATGACTGCTATGTAAACCTTCATAGGTGTTTGTAATTTTATAACCATGACAATAAGTGACGACAGCCTCCAGTGCTACAGTCTTAGCAGAAAGGATGGAAATGTTTTATGTTTCATTATTTTTAGCCATCAGCTTCCAACCTTTCTGAATGACCACTGTGAACATAAGCTTTGGAAGGCAAGCTTACGTAACATTGCAGACAGTTTGATATTGTTTCATATTTTTCCAATAACTTTGTTCCTGAAAAACTGCCAAAGTTATATAACATATTTGTACAAAAGCAATCCATTACATGTATGAAGAGATATATGTACATGTGAGCTATTAATTTTTTTCAATGCTTAATATATGATCATATTATAGGGTGGTAAGATTTTATTTTTTTTATTTCCTGTGAAGCTGTTAACCAATATGAAAGTTGCACGTTACTTTACACACTAAGTTATATCAGCTTCTGTCATTGGAATTATATTTCTTCATAAAGGAAAGAGTCTAACATTTGGTAAATATGCAACATTCCTATGTATTGCACTGATGGCGAATTGTATGTCATGTAAATATATTTAGTGAGATATTGTACAAAAGTCTACTTTTCTTCAATGTGCATAAAGTATGTGCAAACGTGTTAAAATTTCTGGGTCATTTCAAGGACTTTTCCCATCAGCTCTTTTTTTTGGTGATACAGATGAGTTTCCTCTGATCAGTTCTGCGCTAGTTTCTGTAAAGTCACTTGACACCCACAGGCTGAAAAGTATATAGCAGAAAATAAAAGTAATGCTAGATTTATAATTTATATTTTTGTATCAGCCTTCACCAGCAGAGTGTATATTGGTAGGTAGACCTATAGCATAAAGCACAATGCGATCAATACTATTGTAATGAGACAATTGCTAAAAAGTAGTAAAAATTGGTCATATTCTAAGCAAATGCATGCTGTCCAAAAAAAATGGAAAAGATGGTTACATTTCAAAATTGTAGATACATATTTCTTTTTCTATGGGGACATAAAAAAAGACAATTATTCCTTAGATGCGAAGGTGGACAAAAAATACTGATGATGAAAAGAAGCTCCAAGCTGTTCTTTGGTCAACAGCCCACAAACTAAACCTAAATCTGACTAAAGAGGTTCAGAAAAAAGATGCCCATTTTCAGCGTCACAGTTTTGTCTCTTCTTCATAGCTATACAGTTTTACAAGGAGACGATGAAAACGACATTTGGAAGATATCTTCAAAAACAGGAGGATTCAGCAAGTAGTGAATACACAAACCGAGGAGAAAAAGATGAAGTCTGTCTGATATTTTCAGTCCTCTGTTGTAATGCTTATGGATTTTAATGAAATTCTTTCAGAGTTACATGAAGGCATGTTGCTCATGAAAAGGAACATTTTCCTAAAGGGATTTCATTACTGTTTAATAAGGACTCCCGTTAGTGTGGTGTGTAATTTGGTATGTGAAGAGGTTAGTGGTCTGTAAATTCTCTTTTTAATGGGGGTTTCTGAAAGTGCTAGTGTACATTGCTTGAGTCAGAGTATATACTGGATGTTTAAAATTATTCAACTCTTTCATGCCAGCCGTCTTTAAAGCACTGTAGACCTTTTTCCAGTCTATATTACATCACACACGTGTAACTGATATTATAGGACATGGATTGCTTGGGCAATTTATGTAACTAGGCTTTGTTGATGACATTTTATTCACTTTTACATTTCCTGCAAGTCAAAATATCTTTTGTGCAAATGGCCCATTTATTTCCCATTACATTAGCCGAACATAATCACCCACACACACAAAAAGGGCTTCATGATGTGCATTGCTACTCATGCTAAAACACCAGAAGGTAAGACAAGTGACACTGAACAAGCTGATATGCTTAAAGAAGTAAAGAGATATTTTCTGGAATAGTCTGCACTGATGAAGTTCATTTGTATCAGCACTGATATTTCCTTATTACAGTAAATATCAGGGCTTTGAACCGGAAATTTTTGCCAATCGGTTAGTTCCGATCAGAAAAAGAATTATAACGTTTCCAGTTTTGTGTTCCACCCATAAACTGACGTTCCTGAACCGGTTAGAACAACAACAACAAAAAGAATTTAAAAAGTTCCTGAACCGGTTAATAACGTTCCTTGTAAATATAAATATGTAGGTTCCGTATTTTCCGCACCATAGGACGCGCTAAAAAGCCTTAGAATTTCTGAAAAATCAGCTTTTATCATGAAGCGTCTCATGTGTTCACTGAGTTCAGAAATGTGTAGAAATGTTTTTGTGTGATTTTAGTCAGCGCTCCTCCAGACCGACCATTGTCCACCGACACAGGACGTATGACGTCACTACGTACGCCGGCAGCGATGGACCAATCAGAGAACAGGACGCGAGGCTCCGTCCGGCACACCTCCGGTAGGGACCGGTATAGGGGAGGTACCGGGACTGGACCGCAGGTATGCTGTGTGCGTCGTGGAGCGATGGATGAGAGACGTGAACACACGTTTACCAGGACTGGGGGGCAGTGCAGAGGAGTTACACCCCCACAACATGTGGTGGATCGTGGATCCTGGACTAACGTGTCTGCTCAGACTTTAGTCCGATGTGTTTCTCTAAAGCCGGCATCATTACCGGACAGACACCCGGAAACCAGACGGTCAGCGGTAGTGACGTCACCGAGATGTTCAATGCAGACCGAAGGATTTAGCACAGATTTATCAAAAAATAAAGAAATAAAAACTTTAAAAAAATAATGTCGGTGTATTTTTTTAAAAATTTAAATACATAGTTTAACACAGTTCAACCACAGTCACCTTTTCTCTTCCGTTAGCAGCCATGTACCGGACAATAATGTGCTTTCGGGGAAAATACCGGAAGTAAACGGTATGGTGCGGGTTTTTTCCCCCAGAGTTGAGTTACCTGTGCCGACCTTGAGACGATTTCTGGACGTTCACGGGTTGTTTAACGATAAGATTGCACAAAATACACATCCGTTATTGTTAGGTTGTACGATGTTGTCATAGAACCATGTTTTGTGTACAGATGCCAAGCTTAGGACTGCTGATGCTGGTGGATCACATTAGCATGTGTGCTACCGGAGCTCAGCGTGTTTCAGCTAGGTAAGAGACTGAAGACCAGTCCGGGATTCATGCTCTGTATTTCTTTTGCTAACTATAATATGGACATGATTTGTTTTGTTTACAGACGAAAATACTGTGTTGTAATTATACAGGGCATTGATATGAATGTTGTCTATTTTCTCTGTAGCCAGAGGTGCCACTGTCGAATTTTTATGCGTATTTTGTTTTGGTAAATTGACAAATTTATTCAACACCTTAAATTTCATTTATAATTATTTCCAATATTAGATCTTGATTTGGGGAACACAATAAAGACCGACAAAAAATTGCATTTGAAGTCTGTGTGTTACTTATCCCGGCTTCATAACGTTTCCGGTTTTGAGTTTACCTGTTAGGTAAACGGACTTTTATCCCGAAGTCCACCCAGAGCAGTTGTGCGTGTTCAAAACCGGAAGGAAGAACAAGAAACAAAGCGTCTCGTTTATCAAATATGTATTTTTACCCTAATATAATATTTCTAAGCAGATCTGGGTTCTCTGTCCCTAACACAAAATCTGGTGTTGTCTGAACCGTGACAAGGGGCAGGAACAACACATTCCAGAGAACCTCAGATATTTATTATGCCTGTCTCTAGGCTCCACCTTAAGGATGAGCCCCTATACATTAACACATATGCATCGTGTCTGTTCTCTGGCTGGTTGTTTTTCCCTTATATGGTTCTCCAGTGTCAGTCACCAGTACCAGTCTCCAGGGTCTCCACCTACAACAAAGAGCCAAACAAATGACACAGCCGGCGTCCGCCGCTAAACGATGGACGCCCATTACACAATGTATTTAGTTATATCATTATTAGGTGAAATACAAAGTAAATACAAAACCTGAGTATATATTTGATTATATTTTCCTTCACCACCCATAAACTGACGTTCCTGAACCGGTTAGAACAACAACAAAAAAGTTCCTGAACCTGTTAATAACGTTCCTTGTAAATATAAATATGTAGGTGCCGTATTTTCCGCACCATAAGACGCGCTTAAAAGCCTTAAAATACGTCCTATGTCCACCGACACAGGACGTATGACGTCACTACGTACGCCGGCAGCGATGGACCAATCAGAGAACATGACGCGAGGCTCCGTCCGGCACACCTCCGGTAGGGACCGGTATAGGGGAGGTACCGGGACTGGACCGCAGGTATGCTGGTAACCACATCTGATTGGCTGAAGACCCCCGACGATGACGTCAGCGAAGAGACACGCTTATGACGCAACATGTAAACTCCAGGCTATCAGTTCCGGTTGTTCCGGTTCACGTAAAGAGGATGGATGAGAGACGTGAACACACGTTTACCAGGACTGGGGGGCAGTGCAGAGGAGTTACACCCCCACAACATGTGGTGGATCGTGGATCCTGGACTAACGTGTCTGCTCAGACTTTAGTCCGATGTGTTTCTCTAAAGCCGGCATCATTACCGGACAGACACCCGGAAACCAGACGGTCAGCGGTAGTGACGTCACCGAGATATTCGATGCAGACCGAAGGATTTAGCACAGATTTATCAAAAAATAAAGAAATCAAAACATTTAAAAAATAATGTCGGTGTATTTTTTCAAATTTAAATACATAGTTTAACACAGTTCAACCACAGTCACCTTTTCTCTTCCGTTAGCAGCCATGTACCGGACAATAATGTGCGCCGTGTGTTCCGTTAAAGTACAGAATAAACTTTGTTGTTTAGACTGCGTCTCTTTATACAATGAGCCGCTACTTCTCTCTGTTCTCAACCCTCCAGTGAATGAGAGGAAGTGAAACATCAGGTCAAATATTTTTTCAAAAACGAAAAACCCCCGTATTAACCGGTTTACAATTATTTTCTGTTCCGAAACATTAAAAAATATCAAGGTTCCGGTTTTGGTTTTCGTTCCATGAACCGGTTCAAAGCCCTGGTAAATGTTTGACTATCTGACCTACTGCAAGAAACCACCAAGCTTAAGAGAAGCTAGCTCTGTCCCAAAGTAACGAAATAGTTAATAGTATCTATTAAACACGTGTTTCCCTTTTAAGATGCCTATAATACTGGGCACTACAATTAACTGTTCATAAACTTCCGTCTGTGTGTAGAATTCATAACATACTCTGTACAGCAAGTTATAGAATATTGAATCAAAATACAAATTTAGTATTTTAGAATGTATAATGTCAAAACTAGTTTGTGGAAACATTTAATATGAAAACTATTTGTTTTAATCTTTCCTTCACATCCCATCTCTGCCGTTATTCACCGAATCTTGAATGAAATAAACTTTTAAGGCAGCTAAAATGATTGAAATGACAAAGAAAGTTTTTTCGTTTTGTTTGACGCAGCCATACCAGAAGAAATTTTTGCCAATGGGTTCGTTCCGATGTGAAAAAGAATTACAACGTTTCCGGTTTTGCGTTCCACCCATAAACTGACGTTCCTGAACTGGTTAGAACAAAAAAATAAAGTTCCTTGTAAATATAAATATGGAGGTTCCGTATTTTACGCACCATAAGACGCGCTTAAAAGCCTTAAAATTTCTGAAAAATCAACTTTAACATGAAGCGTCTCATGTGTTCACTGAGTTCAGAAATGTGTAGAAATGTTTTTGTGTGATTTTAGTCAGCGCTCCTCCAGACCGACCATTGTCCACCGACACAGGACGTATGACGTCACTACGTACGCCGGCAGCGATGGACCAATCAGAGAACATGACGCGAGGCTCCGTCCGGCACACCTCCGGTAGGTACTGGTATAGGGGAGACACCGGGACTGGACCGGTACATCCCCTATGTGGTGGATCGTGGATCCTGGACTAACGTGTCTGCTCAGACTTTTGTTCCACCACAGTCCGGTAGCAGCCATGTACAGAACAATAATGTGCGCCGTGTGTTCGGTTAAAGTACAGGAATAAACGCAGCCATATCAGAAGTATGGATGGTGTGTTTTTTCCAGGGCTTTGAACCAGAATCTTTTGCCAATCGGTTCGTTCCAATCAGAAACGGAATTATAACGTTTCCGCTTTTGAGTTTAACTGTTAGGTAAACGGACTTTTATCCCGAAGTCCACCCAGAGCAGTTGTGCGTGTTCAAAACCGGAAGGAAGAACAAGAAACAAAGCGTCTCGTTTATCAAATATGCATTTTTACCCTAATACAATATTTCTAAGCAGATCTGGGTTCTCTGTCCCTAACACAAAATCTGGTGTTGTCTGAACCGTGACAAGGGGCAGGAACAACACATTCCAGAGAACCTCAGATATTTATTATGCCTGTCTCTAGGCTCCACCTTAAGGATGAGCCGCTATACATTAACACATATGCATCGTGTCTGTTCTCTGGCTGGTTGTTTTTCCCTTATATGGTTCTCCAGTGTCAGTCACCAGTACCAGTCTCCAGGGTCTCCACCTACAACAAAGAGACAAACAAATGACACAGCCGGCGTCCGCCGCTAAACGGTGGACGCCCATTACACAATGTATTTAGTTATATCATTATTAGGTGAAATACAAAGTAAATACAAAACCTGAGAATATATTTGATTATATTTTCCTTCACCACCCATAAACTGACGTTCCTGAACCGGTTAGAACAACAACAAAAAAAGTTCCTGAACCTGTTAATAACGTTCCTTGTAAATATAAATATGTAGGTGCCGTATTTTCCGCACCATAAGACGCGCTTAAAAGCCTTAAAGTACGTCCTATGTCCACCGACACAGGACGTATGACGTCACTACGTACGCCGGCAGCGATGGACCAATCAGAGAACATGACGCGAGGCTCCGTCCGGCACACCTCCGGTAGGGACCGGTATAGGGGAGATACCGGGACTGGACCGCAGGTATGCTGGTAACCACATCTGATTGGCTGAAGACCCCCGACGATGACGTCAGCGAAGAGACATGACGCAACATGTAAACTCCAGGCTATCAGTTCCGGTTGTTCCGGTTCACGTAAAGAGGATGGATGAGAGACGTGAACACACGTTTACCAGGACTGGGGGGCAGTGCAGAGGAGTTACACCCCCACAACATGTGGTGGATCGTGGATCCTGGACTAACGTGTCTGCTCAGACTTTAGTCCGATGTGTTTCTCTAAAGCCGGCATCATTACCGGACAGACACCCGGAAACCAGACGGTCAGCGGTAGTGACGTCACCGAGATGTTCGATGCAGACCGAAGGATTTAGCACAGATTTATCAAAAAATAAAGAAATAAAAACTTTTAAAAAATAATGTCGGTGTATTTTTTCAAATTTAAATACATAGTTTAACACAGTTCAACCACAGTCACCTTTTCTCTTCCGTTAGCAGCCATGTACCGGACAATAATGTGCGCCGTGTGTTCGGTTAAAGTACAGGAATAAACTCCATTATTTAGACTGCACCTCTTTATACTGTGATATCCCCGGTGTTCTGTGGGGTTTGTGAGACTTTTTTTTTGGGGGGGGGGGGTCGTGTGAATGTGAAAGTGGAGTTTGGAGCGGGACTTGAGAGTTCGTGAGTGTTTACGGTTATGGCTGGATGCGTTCAATAAAGCTCGCCAAAGAAGTCCAAAGCTGTCATCCTGGTCCGCATGAACGACCCGGGAGGGTTGTTACCCTGGTGTCAGAAGGTCGAGATTTCATCCCTGCTTCGGAACGACCATCCCGGAGCCGTTAGGAGTTAGTTATGGATGCCCAGGGTGTCGGACGGGCGAAGGTGAAGACGGAGACCCACTGGAGCTCCACGGCGGCTGTCCGACCCGGGACGCATGCATCTGAGGGACGTTGGGAGTCGGAGAGGGACCCCCGTATCGGCTGTCGGGCGGACGGGGGCGGTGGCTCCAGGTGCGGTTTGTCGGCGGAGAGAGAGCGCAGTGGAGGGAGCGACAAAGATGGACGCGCCCGGCGCGACACTTGGACACGTGGTGGGTGTCCATGGAGACAGCAGCGACCTGCGCTGCTTTCCGACTGGTCCTGAGACTCCAGAGCCTGGGCAGGCGCGCATCCGCTGACATGCCCCCTGCTATCAATTATCAATACAATTAACTGTTCATAAACTTCCATCTGTGTGTAGAATTCATAGACATATTCTGTACAGCAAGTTATAGAATATTGAATCAAAATACAAATTTAATATTTTAGAATGTATAATGTCAAAACTAGTTTGTGGAAACATTTAATATGAAAACTATTTGTTTTAATCTTTCCTTCACATCTCATCCGTGCCGTTATTCACCGAATCTTGAATGAAATAAACTTTTAAGGCAGCTAAAATGATTGAAATGACAATGAAAGTTTTTTCGTTTTGTTTGACGCAGCCATACCAGAAGTATGGATGGTGTGTTTTTTCCAGGGCTTTGAACCAGAAATTTTTGCCAATGGGTTCGTTCCGATCAGAAAAAGAATTATAACGTTTCCGGTTTTGCGTTCCACCCATAAACTGACGTTCCTGAACTGGTTAGAATAAAAAAATAAAGTTCCTTGTAAATATAAATATGTAGGTGCCGTATTTTACGCACCATAAGACGCGCTTAAAAGCCTTAAAATTTCTGAAAAATCAACTTTTATCATGAAGCGTCTCATGTGTTCACTGAGTTCAGAAATGTGTAGAAATGTTTTTGTGTGATTTTAGTCAGCGCTCCTCCAGATCGACCATTGTCCACCGACATAGGACGTATGACGTCACTACGTACGCCGGCAGCGATGGACCAATCAGAGAACATGACGCGAGGCTCCGTCCGGCACACCTCCGGCAGGGACCGGTATAGGGGGGGTACCGGGACTGGACCGCAGGTATGCTGTGTGCGTCGTGGAGCGATGGATGAGAGACGTGAACACACGTTTACCAGGACTGGGGGGCAGTGCAGAGGAGTTACACCCCCACAACATGTGGTGGATCGTGGGTCCTGGACTAACGTGTCTGCTCAGACTTTAGTCCGATGTGTTTCTCTAAAGCCGGCATCATTACCGGACAGACACCCGGAAACCAGACGGTCAGCGGTAGTGACGTCACCGAGATGTTCAATGCAGACCGAAGGATTTAGCACAGATTTATCAAAAAATAAAGAAATAAAAACATTTAAAATAATGTCGGTGTATTTTTAAAAAATTTTTAACTACATAGTTTAACACAGTTCAACCACAGTCACCTTTTCTCTTCCGTTAGCAGCCATGTACCGGACAATAATGTGCGCCGTGTGTCCGGTTAAAGTACAGGAATAAACTCCGTTATTGAGACTGCGTCTCTTTATACAATGAGTCGCTACTTCTCTCTGCTGTTATCCCACCAGTGAATGAAAGGAAGTGAAACATCAGGTTGTAGTGGGGTTACATAATCCACCAGGTACTTCGGGTGTACTTTGGGGGTTCCTACACGGACGGGTTAAGGTGTTACTCACTCTGTCTTACCCTGCTCAAACGTTCAGCAGTAAAGTTTATGCTCCTTTAAATACTCCCTCTCCGACTCCAACTCTTTGGCACCACAAGGTCAAATATTTTTTTAAGAACGAAAAAATCCCTGGTATTTACCGGTTTACAATTATTTTCTGTTCCGGAACATTAAAAAATATCAAGGTTCCGGTTTTGGTTTTCGTTCCATGAACCGGTTCAAAGCCCTGGTAAATGTTTGACTATCTGACCTACTGCAAGAAACCACCAAGTTTAAGAGAAGCTAGCTCTGTCCCAAAGTAACAAAATAGTATCTATTAAACACGTGTTTCCCTTTGAAGATGCCTATAATACTGGGCACTACAATTAACTGTTCATAAACTTCCGTCTGTGTGTAGA
Organism: Antennarius striatus; assembly: GCF_040054535.1. Taxonomy (NCBI): domain Eukaryota; kingdom Metazoa; phylum Chordata; class Actinopteri; order Lophiiformes; family Antennariidae; genus Antennarius; species Antennarius striatus. Next base: position 28,448,814 of record NC_090776.1, on the reverse strand, counting down.
ATTCATAACATACTCTGTACAGCAAGTTATAGAATATTGAATCAAAATACAAATTTAATATTTTAGAATGTATAATGTCAAAACTAGTTTGTGGAAACATTTAATATGAAAACTATTTGTTTTCATCTTTCCTTCACATCCCATCCGTGCCGTTATTCACCGAATCTTGAATGAACCAATGAAACACATAAAGACCCAATGTTTTTACATTTAAATGAATGTTGTTATATTTGTCAAGTGCTTCTCACTCTTGTGAGGGTTTAATCTGCAATCCAATGTTGTTTCAGAAGATTGGACCGGAATTCACTCAATGACCAAGAATCCACTTTCTTTTCTTTCTTTTATTTGAAAGTCATCAGGCCACACTGGGGAAAAACCTTCAACACAAATAGATACACAGAAATAGAAATTTTTAAAAAAGTAACCCAAAACCACAATGAAACAATATACCCCAAAATCAAATACTTAATTTTTAAACTATTTTTAACCCATTTCAACTACTACAAAATTAACCCTGAAAATAAATTTAAAAAATCCCAGATTTAAAAGACCGCATCAAATTAACTACATTTCGAAACATCCTATTTTAACTTTATAAATTTTGGCAGCTTTTAACTTCCATAAATACAAACATCACAATTATCAAAATTACTTTTAAAATGAATCTCCTTTAAAATGCACATTTTTTAACTTTTATTCCACATGGTATTAAATAAATAACATTTTACCTTGCACTTTTATCACGTGGCTTCTTCAATACATTAATATGTAGCTGTAGTATGTTGTTGCGCTGTATGATGAAACCGGGACAGCCCATATTTTGGAATTTTCTGTAAGGGAAGTTCATACTTTTATTTTGAAATGTGGAAATTTGCATTTCCGTTTACATGTTAGGGTGCTTGACGGGGGTTCGAAAAAAAGTTCCCAGGGGGTGCGAGAGACAAGCAGGTGCAGCGGACGGAGGAGGCTTTGAAAAGTCAGCTGGTGGACGTTTCTTGCGAGCTTTACGGAAAAATTCCGCTCGTCAGGTCCATTGCTGTGGACCCTTGCCGACCCCAGTAAGGACAATTCATTAATTCGTGGATGGACATTGTTAGATGGAGACGTACCCTAGCATAAATGCTACTGGTCTGCCATGTGCCAACCTTGGATTCCTGCTCGCTAACAACTAAACTCATTGCCGAAAGGAGAAGGTGTCTTCATTTGCCATAACTATAAAAATTACACAACGCAGAGTTAAACCCACTACAAATACATGCACTAGCATTCATGACGTTTTTTTTTTAATTATCTGGAAAGACTTCAGAAAAAAATGTCCGGAAATGTCTCGCTTGCAAGGGTTTTGTGAGACATGACACTGGTTTGTTGACTTCAAACAATATGATAATAAAGAATGAGGAGGTAAAAATGGTATGTCAAAATAAGAAGAAAGTATGGAAAGAAATAATAAACTTTTAAGGCAGCTAAAATGATTGAAATGACAATGAAAGTTGTTTTTTTTTTTTGACGCAGCCATACCAGAAGTATGGATGGTGTGTTTTCCAGGGCTTTGAACCAGAAATTTTTGCCAATCGGTTCGTTCCGATCAGAAACGGAATAACGTTTCTGTTTTGTGTTCCACCCATAAACTGACGTTCCTGAACCGGTTAGAAAAAAAAAAAGTTCCTGAACCGTTAATAACGTTCCTTGTAAATATAAATATGTAGGTTCCGTATTTTCCGCACCATAAGACGCGCTAAAAAGCCTTAGAATTTCTCAAAAATCAACGCTGCTCCTTTCAACATGAAGCGTCTCATGTGTTCACTGAGTTCAGAAATGTGTAGAAATGTTTTTGTGTGATTTTAGTCAGCGCTCCTCCAGACCGACCATTGTCCACCGACACAGGACGTATGACGTCACTACGTACGCCGGCAGCGATGGACCAATCAGAGAACAGGACGCGAGGCTCCGTCCGGCACACCTCCGGTAGGTACCGGTATAGGGGAGGTACCGGGACTGGACCGCAGGTATGCTGTGTGCGTCGTGGAGCGATGGATGAGAGACGTGAACACACGTTTACCAGGACTGTGGGGCAGTGCAGAGGAGTTACACCCCCACAACATGTGGTGGATCGTGGATCCTGGACTAACGTGTCTGCTCAGACTTTAGTCCGATGTGTTTCTCTAAAGCCGGCATCATTACCGGACAGACACCCGGAAACCAGACGGTCAGCGGTAGTGACGTCACCGAGGTATTCGATGCAGACCGAAGGATTTAGCACAGATTTATCAAAAAATAAAGAAAGAAAAACATTTATAAAATAATGTCGGTGGTTTTTTTTAAATTTAAATACGTATTACAACACAGCTCGACCAGTCACCTTTTCTCTTCCGTTAGCAGCCATGTACCGGACAATAATGTGCGCCGTGTGTAAAAGTAGAGAGAGTATAACTTTATTTATCCCTTAAGGAGGTTCCGTCAGGGAAATTGATTTTTCCGTCGCACAGAGCATAGTAAGTACACAAAACACAGAAAACGCACACAGAAAGCACCAGCACATAGAAAATAGCACATCGAAGTACAGGAATATACTCCATTATTTAGACTGCGTCTCTTTATACAATGAGCCGAATGGTGCGCAAAGTACGGTAGTTTAAGGACTTTTAAATTGGCAACTAAAGCAATTATTTTATATACTATAGCCTATAATTATAGATATGCCCCTCCCTTACAGTAAACACTACCACAGCCCTAATAATAAGACAAGAATAACTTCCATGTCATTTATCCCTGAACAACAGATCTTCATTGTGTTGCTACAAAGCGCTGGCAGTAGGGGAACACACTGCTCTGAAAATGACTGCAGCCACTGAGTTCCTGTCTAAATCCTACATGTTCAGACTGACACACTGCAGTGTTCACCTGTAATGATTACATAGTGACTGGGAGACCTCCCTGTTCTTACCTGCTGCTGATAGCCGCTACTTCTCTCTGCTCTCATCCCTCCAGTGAAGGACAGGAAGTGAAACATCAGGTCAAAAAAATTTTTTTTCAAGAACGAACCCCCCCCCCCCGTATTAACCGGTTTACAATTATTTTCTGTTCCGATTCTGTTCCGGAACATTAAAAAATGTAAAGTTTCCGGTTTTCGTTTTCGTTCCATGAACCGGTTCATGTTTGTTTTTTTTGTTTTTTTTGTAGTAAAACATACCATTGTTTTAGTTTGTATTACCATCTATCTGTGTAACTATTATGAAATGAGGGGTAGCTAAATTAACTTTGAAGACAGGAAATGACACCATGGATGAATGGATGTAACAATAACTAAGAGATCATTATGGCAAGCAAGATATTGTACAAAAATTACAGCACTTTTATCTGAATCAACTTTAATTAAATTAGTCATCTCGAAAGAAACTGCCTTATAGCTTCATTCAAGAATTTGCTTAGATATTCTGCTAACTGAAGAAGAGAAACTATTCTTTCTTTTCTCAAATGTTTTCTTGCACTTAAAATAACACAATTTCCCGTTTTAAATCCTATGTCTTTAAACTGGAGTCAGAAGATGTAGTTTTTCCCTACCAATCCTTAGTCTGAGACTTTGGTCTCTACTGATTGTCTGGAAAAAAAATCTTTTTATGTGAGTTTTTTACAGATTAATTTTAATATTATCAAATTAGTCACAAGCTAATTGGAATGCTTCAGAAATATCATAAACGTTTGACATTTAAAGTCATAATCTAGATAGCACATGTTTTACCTTTAGTCCTAATCCTTAAAAAGCGTGTGTCCTCACGCTGCAGACAAGACAAGAAACTCTCTCAAGGGTGAGTAATTCATCTATAGTTTTTTGTTCATTGTTGGGCTTTAAGGACATGTGACTGTATACTGTTTTATGGAATTGTGCTGTTATCTGGCCCATTACTATTATAGCCAAATCACTCACACATGGGCCTCCATTTAGGGCATAGTGGTAGATATAATGGATGTGGTGAGTCTGGTTACATATCAACCTCTGTATGTTATTGCGTGAGTCATTATGGATAATGGCCTCGATGAATACTGCATTTGATGTATGAGATGTAATGTGATGTTGTGAAAACAGCTGCTTGTTGTGTGGTACAAGGTGTACATTAAATCCAGTTTATACCGTTGATCTAAAGACTGTCTAGGTAGAGGGATCATGCGTATTTGCTGAGAAGTTACCTAATATTCAACAACAGAGTGTTGCCCCACTTCATTAAATTTACACTGCAGGCTCTCGTGTGATGATTGTCAGTTTTCATGCTTCGATTCATCTCCATCCCTTCTGCTTTATGAGTATTTCAGGATAGAGAATTTTTTATAGTAGGTCTTATTATTGCACTTACAGCCAGTGAGCTTTACAAAACTAAAACCTTTGGTGCTGACAAAAGGAATAGAATGGAAAAGGTGTAAGAAAAAAGAAACATACACTGGGAAATCCAGTTCAAAATCATATATATTTACATGCAAGTATGTGGAATTTAGAGAGTTAAAAATAATTTTCATAACCTTCAAACAAAAACATCCACTGCATTGTAGGAAAATGAACAAAGACATAGAGCAAAGGCTAATTACTATAATTTTAATGTCCACCATGCGTCAGTCCTCATTTGTCTAATGGATTTAAAATTTAAGCAATCTTCATTCTCCTTTCAGAGCAGTTTGTATGTCAGCCATTACAGACTCATTCCGTCCATTTAAAGGCTCAGCAGATTATCTAATAGGAATTCTAGTTTGGTGATCAGTTACATTCGCTGTTTTAGAGGATAAATTAATATTTTCACATTTAATTATCATTTTTTACAGATTTAACATATATGTATGTCACATGTATGATCTGTGGAGTTTTATGTGTGAGGGTGTAACAGGATCGTTTGCTACAGAAAAGACACAAGCAAGGTGATTTAAAACATGGAGCTTGGTAGTGGTTTTCTTTTCATTAGATTTCATCTCTTTGCAATTTCACTGAAGCCTGGTGCAGGAATGGTTAGGGCTTGACCCTCATTTTATATTCATATGGTAAAGCCAAAGTTTGACTCCTGCCCAGAACCCTGGAGAAATACCAATCAATCAATCAATCAAGTTTTATCTATATAGCGCTTAATCATGGCAACAGACATTTCAAAGCCCTTTAGCAGACAGAAAAACCCAACTGAATCCTCCACAGCAAGCATAAGCAACAGTGGCAAGAAAAAACTCCTGCATTGAGGAAGAAACTGCGGGCAGGACCCAGGCTCTTTTGGACGACCATCTGCCTCGGGTGGAAAAGAGATAAAATGAAGGTAAGGACAGGGTAAGAGAAAGAGAGAGACAGAAAGAGAGTGGCAGATGGAGGGAGAGTGGCATTGTACAGCCTGAAGTCTACAAACTGTATGTCATTAGCAGGACACCACCTAGACAGCCAGCGGTTGAGTGAAGACATGCAGCTAAACATATCATCACTGGTCAGATTTGGAAGGGGGGCCAGAGAACACTACATAGCGTGTTCTCAACGAACCCTGCATCTTGTGATCAACAAATGTTCCAGGAGGGTGTCTTCAGACGTATCCACCCCAGGCTAAAATGTTAAAAGTTAATTGGCATCAACAATATTCAAATCACAAGTATTTCTTCCACTTTGAAAATAACAACAACAACAACACTGATTGCTAGGCATATTGTGTGTTTATCTTTTGTTTATGTATTTGAATATACAGCCTGAAGGTGAAAAACACTGTGGGCACACTGACATGCTGAAAGTCTCCAATCAGCTTCGAAGCCTTTCAGCACAGGCAGTGACATTTGCTGTATTGATCTCTGATAGCGACAGTTCTGAGACCATCCCAGCCAAGCAGAGAACTTGTTCCATGAGGCCACAAGGACATAGCATGAACCCATGCCTGCTCAGCTGATTTATGTCAACACTCTACCTGAGATGCTCCCAGGGGGCCTAATCACCACCATAAAGGTGCACCACCATTCCACATCAGGCCATACAGAAAGATTTTGGACAGATTACAGGTAGTCCTCAACGTACAAAATCAATTGGTTCCAAGAGGTTGCTTGTAAGTTGTTACTTATTAAATTTTAATCTATAATCATCATTTGAGGTCATTTAGATGCCTTTACAACTCCAAATATGAAAGTACTATTCCCTAGAAACAATTGCAGGACATAAAAGATATTAATAAAATACTGCAGTACTGTAATGTAATTGACCTTTAGAGCAGTGGTTCCCAACCCCTGGGCCATAGACCAGTACTGGCCCATGGGTCTGTCGATACCACACAGAAAGAATACTTAACTTACATTCTTTCTTTTTTATTTATTATCTGATTCTGACCTATATTTTGTTTTGGAAAATTACTGGATTCTCTCAGCCACATCACTCTTGACACATGTCAAGATGCTTGCCTCAATCACATGGCTACCTTCTTGAAGGGGCCGCTCCAGCTGGTAACGTAGAATACATTACTGCTAAATTGAAATTCCCAAGGCAGCAGAGTGTTAGTCAGTCCGATGTTTGTCTCTTGAGGACCACCTTTGCTGAATTGTGTGTTCAGGATCCATCAAGGAGATTTGAAATCAGAGGAATAAGATACAGCATCATTTTTTAAAAAATCTAGATTTCCATTCCTTGCCTGAGCTTGGTCTTTTCTTGGCACAGCTGCTATCAGTTATCTGTGTCTGTCCAACCGAGAGCCTGACCAGTTGTGGCAAAATGAGAGTGCAGGGTCTCTGGAGGAAGGAGAATCAATATGGTATTGACTACCTCCTTTACTGAGATCCTCCCAGGCTCTGTCATGGGAAGCCATTGTCTTTTCCATGAATACATTTATTTCAACTGCACGGTTATTAGAAGTCAACATGTTCCAGTACGCTGTGACCTAAGAGAGCTCACTAAGTGGTTCCATCACCCATTTTATAGCACCTGTTGAGGAAGAGGTGCTTGGTCCTTTACAGCAGTGGTCCCCAACCCCCGGGACGCGGACCGGTACCGGTCTGTGGGCCGATACCGGCCCCAGCTTCCATTTCCAACCTCTTGTTTTTGGGGAGCGGGATTTTCTACAGTGATCGTAAAGAAAACTAAACTGCAGAGTAGACTGGAACACACTTCAGGTGTCATTGTCCCCCGTTACCCCTATAGATCAGCCCTCCAATTCTCATTATTATAATTATTATTATCTGATTGACTTATTCACCCTTTTATCAGAAATGATTAGTATATCTCCTACGTTGAATGCACTGATTGTAAGTTGCTAAGCTTCAAAATAAACCTCATCAGTCACTGCAGTCACTTCAATCGAGTTTTTAATATAGTTATTTCTTATAATTATTTTGTTTACAGAGAGGTTGATTATCAAGTTATGAAAAAAAAGGTTGTTTGTTGATGTCTGCATTTTACATAAAAACCACTGCGGATGATTTATTATTAGACTACAGCTGTCCTGGCATCATTAGCAATTATCAAGCAAATGAAGACCGGTCCTTGAAAACATTGTCCTAGATGAAACTGGTCCGTGGTGTAAAAACGGTTGGGAAATGCTGCTTTACAGCATAGAACCTAGCTGCACAGCCTCAGTTCTATTTGACTGTGACCAAAGAGAATTCCTTCCGATATGAGAATGACTTTGACATTGTGGACCATGAAAGTCCTAGTGATAGCAAACTGGGGCTGCCAAGAAAAAGAAGATCCAGAGTTCACATGAAGAGTTTGCATGTTCTCCCCATGTCTTTGCAAATTCTCTCCAGGTCTTCTGTCGTCCTCAAACTACATATTTTACCACATATATGACACCTTCTTTGGTGTTGTAATTCTTGCCTTGAACAAACTACCTTGATTTATCTGTCCATGTCCATGTAGTCAGGAGTGAGGAAACAATTCCATAACTACTTAGAGACAATTTTACTGCCTCTACATTTGATATATCAATTTGCTATATCTGCAATAAAAAGTAACGGCAATGTATTCTGTATTCATAAGTTAGTCAGCTGGAGTGTGACTCCTGAACATATACTGGTGTTAAGGAATTTAGTCAAATATGAGCACAAAAGACAATGGTGTGAAGGCGTGGTGGAAATGCATCAGCCCAGCAAAGGAGCTTCATAACATGGCCTACATACCTTTTATCCTCTCCTTATAGAGATTAATGATGCTGGCATCCATTTAAACCTGTGGAAGTACATGAACTAAGGCATGCTGCAAATCACTAAGGCTTTCCCAAATGCTGCCCTGTGCAGCAATGGGGATCGGCTCAATGAGCTGTGACCCTTAAATCACTTGACTGTTTGGCTGGGACAACATCAAATTGGTGTAGACACAGAATGGTTGTATATTATTGGAAAGGATTTTTTTTAAATGTCTATTAGAGATTAGAGATTTGTGTTTTATATTCCACAAACATTTATTTATTGAAATTAGTTTTTTTTATTTATCCCTGTATTAAAAACAAGAAATTATATACTGTACCTCAGAGACAAGTCACTATAGAAGGTTATAGTTAACTCTCAATAGCACTTATCAAATCAGGTAATGACATTTGACGAATTTCATCACTGTTGAATCCTAAATATTTTTGTCTGAATGGTTCTCGCCCTACAGAGTTGCCTTCAAGGACAGTCAGTGCAGCCTGAGAGTTTAATAAACCTGAAGGTAGCTACACAATAACATCCATTTTTTCTCCCAGGGCAGCTACAGTACTGAAGTTTATGGTGAAGACAGTCCGAAGTGCTCCGTGGATATTAAAAACCTTGATGGAAAACAGTGCCAATATATCCTTTGTACTGGGATTATTCAAGGTGAGCTTTCACTCTTCTTGCTAACTTCCTCAAGAGAGCCTTTGGCCTGTAGATGACACCAACAACCCAGCTAAAGTTAAGCAGTGGAATCACATTTTAGAAATTAGCACGTCAGTCCCTAAAAAGTAATTATTCAGGATTGAATATGAAATGCAATATAAGATATATAACATGTTAAACCTTGGGCAAAACGAAAAGTTGGGATCCTCACCTTTTTTTTTTCTTTCCCGCAAGAACACAGAAGTGAGGCAAGCGTTATCAACAGTGAAAGGTAATGTTGTTAGGCTAGATTCCTAGAAGATTGCAGGAGGGATATAGTAAATACGCCTGTTGCAAGCAAGGCACTGAGGCACAGTAGAAGTACTTCTCATTCATAAAATATGGTGCTATCATATTAACACCAACGTTATTTCCAGTTGAAGAGTAGACCTCGTCCTCCCCAGGGCTGTAGTGACTGATAAAATCTAATGCATCAGTCGCCCTGAAATGAAATTTAGTGCACAGCATGAACTAAAATCCAATCATTATGATGACTGTGATAATTATACCCAGCACGACCTGTAAATAGAAAACATTCTTGTCCAATGTATGATAAAATGTATCACGATGGAAAGAACCAGGGCTCCCTCTTTTATGCCAGAGGGATTTTAGTTTAGACTCATGCTGTTGATGATCCAGATTTAATAGCTTGCATATCACAGAGCTCAGTCGGATCTTGTTTTGCCTAGTTATCATGTTTTGTGAGGCAGAACAATCCCCATTGTAAACCTATGATGTTCAATAGTGTGACCATGCTAGCTAACTAATGCTGGCCTATGTTCACGTGGAACATTAATCTATTTTGCTGGTAGATATTTCTCCTTGAATAATTTTACATTCAATGTAGTGATTAGATATTCTGGAATACATCAGTTTAAATACTTCTAATACAGGAATACCATAATAATCTTATTGCATAATGGCCTTAAGACATGGTCCCATGAACAGATCATATGTGATCATTCAAAACAACATTAGAATAATGAATGTTCCAACTATGCTAATCACTGTGAAGCACAGTCTCAATAATCTTTCATCTGTCTTGAAGAAGTGTCCTGAATGCTGTGGGTAATTAAATACTGTCGTATTCTAAGTGCACTTGTTGAACCTTTGTTCCAAGACCACCTTTGGGTGGTCTTGAGGCAGGGAAGAATCTATTAAAGTCCATTTATATCACAGAGCAGATCATCTTGCCACCATCCCTATTTGGAGATTTGCTGTTTCAGTTAGTGGATGGACTATCTTGAAACTGGCTGGACGGATGTTGTTCATGCCGTGGGAGAAACAGTTACGTCTTTTAAAATTGTAAGGACCTTGAGACAAGTGACTTGTAGTATGCCCATAGCTTGTTGGATTTCCGCTTAGAATTAAATTGAATTAAATATGACTGCGGTTCTTTAGTATTCCACTGAATTCCCTTCAAGTGAAGACTATAATTACAAAGACAAAATGCAGAATCTTAATTTTTTCAACCTAATATTCTAGTCAGTCTGTTAGGGTGTCAGTGTTCTATTGCTGAATTTTCTGCAATCTGTTATTATTTTTTGATACTTATATTTATACTGAAGAAAAACAGACAGGCAATTTTTTTGTTTGGCATTTTTGCAAATATTGCATTTGCCTAACGACGGTATGGATGCATCATTTTTCTGATTTGTGTTGCTCATTATTTTATCCGCTGCCACCATCAATCAGAGTGATCGTTTTTATTAACTGCTCCATGGACTGTGAACTGCACATTACAGGTAACCACAACAGCCCTCCTCCTCTTGCTCCTCCTCCTCTTCGTCTTCCTCCTCCTTCTCCTCCTCTGTTAAATATTCAAGCATTTGCTCACTTCAATTCAAAAGGACTTGTTAATACAAGAAGATGATTGGACGAAGGTGGAGGCAGAAAGTCCTCCAGTTTAACATTGTGCGCCTGTCATGTGCAGGTACACCAATACTTTTAAAAGGAATTAACCATGATGAGGGAAAGGCTGTTCAAACTGTTGTGTCAAGCATGAAGTATATTCAAGCTATATCAAAAATTAGTTTTGACTTGTGTGAATAGACATGCTGTAGAATGTGGAATGTGTTTCTGGGATTATGTTCTGCTACAAGTCTGTTTGAAGAACCACAGACACTTTGGTGGAAATGCAGTTTTGGTGGAAAGTGATGAAAACAACACCTCTGACCATCTGCCTCTGCTGTACTGTACAAGCTGGACAGAATTAGGAGCAGACTGAGACCTAATGTTAAAACTGAGACATTGCCACCATCCAACTGGGCAGTTTTTGGACAGATCTGAGAACAGGACTGAATCACAAAGGTTGTTCCACACAAAATCACACCATCTCTGCACCTACTTCTAGGTCATACAAAATATAATCTGTTTAATACACGCACAGACATATCCAAAATATTGCTCATATGCTATGAGCGTCTCGATAACGTGTAAATCAAGCTTTGATTTTAATGAAGTGTGAATGCTAGTCACTAAATAAACATAACTAAATCAACGTTGGACTTTGTAGTGTTCTCTGGTCCCCTTCCCAACCTGACCAGTGATGACATGTTTAACCGCATGTCTTCACTCAAGCGCTGACTGTCTAGGTGGTGTCCTGACGTACAGTTTGTTGATAATTGGTGGACTTTTTGGGGAAAACCCAGTCTCATTAGGAGAGAAGGCATACATCCCACTTGGACTGGCGCTGCTCTCCTGTCCAAAAGTCCAACGACTTTTAATTTCCAACCCAAAACCCTGACCCAGAGTTGAGACCCGGATGCAGAGTCGCAGTCTTACACAAGTCTCTGCGCTCCTAGAACGGTCACCTACTGCACTGTCACCTATTGTACTGTCACCTATTGTAGTGTCACCTATTGTAGTGTCACCCACTGTACTTTCACCCACAGTAAATACGTATATACACTATAGAAACTGTGTCTGTCCCCCGACAGTTTAAAGTTAATTCATGTAAATTTCAAGTCCATAGGAAAGCAACTGGACATCAAAATGTAATAAAAATCAAAACCAATAATCCAAAAGCTCCAGAGTACAAGAAAATGAAGTGTGGTCTCCAGAACAACAGATCTCTGTCTTCAAAAGCAGTTTGCGATTTCAATATTCATGTGGACGACAGTAATGATAGCCTCAGTAGAGCATTTATGTCATTACCAGACTCCAAAGGCTTTACTCAGTGTGTACAAGAATCTACTCACCAGTTTAAGCATACTCTGGATTTAGTCCTGATTTATGGGATTGAAGCTGAAGAGCTACTTATCTTTCCACAAAATCCGCTTCTTTCCGGCCACTGCCTGATAACTTTTGATTCCCTTCCTGCAAAAAATGTTTACACTCGACATTTATCAGATCAAGCTAATTCTAAATTCAACGAAGAAATACCAAGTATGCTTAATTTTAAGCCGAGGGCCAGACTGGTTCAATGTTCATTAAAACATACTGAAATGAACATAGCCAATTGAACCAATGATTATGTAATGATTAAATAAAGCAATATTTTGTTATGGCTGCCTCAGTAACTTCATGGTGAAACCTTTTCAACAGGCAAACAGCAAAAAAAATGTTCTTCGAAAACAAAATATGTTCCTTAATATCAAGATAAATGCATAAATGATATTGCATGCATTATAAACTTAAAATTGATTATTGTACATGCATTATTGCATGCACAATTGTGCTCTGAACTAAGCAACTGCATTGTGGGGAACATGTATTGAAGACAACAACCCAGGAGTCGGTGAACGCAGCCTGACTTTCCCGTGCCCACCTCAGTGCTTGCATCAAATCACCTGACCTTAGCCATAAAGACTGAGCCAGACTTAGTCTTAGCCACTGACAATCTGGCTTATCCGCCACATTCTCGTACCCTGTCATTATCTTCATTTTTGGTCTTTTTCCACCCAACCGGTCAGGGCGGATGGCCACCCAAAAGAGTCTGCTGTCGCTTATGCTTGCTTGGGGGGGTTCAGTTGGGTTTTTCTGTCTGTTAAAGCGCTTTGAAATGTTTGTTGCCATGATTAAGTCCTATATAAATAAAACTTGATTGAATGATTTGATTGAAAGTTGGCACCATTTCAGTGACAATGATTAATAGCAAAACTGCTTCTGTGCAACAACTTTGAATGAGTGCATACACATAAGAGATTGCTCTTTTATTTTTTCTATCCCCTTTATTCAAAGTTTTAATAAATTTAACATGTTGGACGATCCTCAGGTTGCACTTCATTTTTTGTTTAGCATTACAAACATGATAAACAGGTGATCCAAGATGCTGTGTCCTTGCCGTGACAGAAACTAACAGAGGGATCTTAACTGTTAGATGACATAAGCAAAAGCAAAATAGCTCTTTGTTACATAAGCAGTCAAGATATCATAAATACATAGCCCATAAAGGAACTAGGGAGACAAGACATAATCTCTTGTAATACAACACTCAGATTTTCCCCTTATTCTCAAATCTAGTGAGCTAAAGATTTAACAGCTTGTTTCTGACATAACATGATGCAGGAGGCAGAGCAGCATTTACCTCTCAGCCAGGCTATAGGTTAGTCAGGGGGCCCAGATTCAGACTGAGCCAACTGAGGCCCGAAGCTGTAATTACAAATGAACAGATGGCCTTGCTGGAGAACTGTCCTCACACAAGCCGTCTTTCTTTCAGACCTACTACCTGCAGTGCACCAAGCGCTCCCTACACTCGAAGCATTACAACATGTAGCAGACATCTGCCACTAATAAAACCTTAAAAATCCAGACAGACTTAATTATGGAAACATGGAATTCCATGACTTTGTTTAAAATTTAAGGAAACAGTTTCATCATTGGCAAGGGCAGAATGAAAAAAAATTATAAACAGTGAAGTGCAATTGGTGTTTTATGAGAGTGTTTCTCTGGACTCCTTAGGGATAAAGATAAATTGGCACGCAAGCCTGCTGTGCGAGCCATGTCCTTTGTTCTCTTTTTCAAATAGTGTAGGTGATTTATGACATACGTACAGCATAAGAGCTCTTTTGTGTGTTGCAATGCTTGGAGAAGTATAAAGATGTTGCAGCTCATCTTTTTCATACAGACAAAATGTATTATGGCTTAAAAAAAACAACAACCAGGCATTCTCTTTGGAATTTAAGTTACTCTTAGCAAAAAGTTCACGCTAACAACTTAGGGGCACCACACAAAATATGCAGAGTTCTGGAACAAACAATAGATTGCAAGATTGCAGATATTTGTTGTTTTAAGGGCGCCAATCTATTTATTTAAAAGATGGATTAGAGGAAGATAATATCTAAAGGCCTTAAAATGATGATTTGTCAGATCGATGTGATATACTCGCCATTGAGTGATCTAGTGATCAGTTTCTAGATGCAGGCATTTCCGTGTAATGATAAGCTGCAAAATGAAATTGTGCATCATCACCTGATAACTGCACACAGATGACTGTATCACAAATAGAAATAAATTGTCTTCCCCTCCCATGTCATCGGATGTGTCTGCTGTAAAACTGTCTACCATTTTAACTAATTACAGCATTGTTTGTGCCAGTTAAATGCTAACGCTTGAACGCTTTTGTCATGCTCCAGTTCTATATCCCATCCATCAGGGTGGAAATGGCAGCAATGGTGCCCTGCAAGCAGTTACAGAGGTTGCAGCAGCAATCCTTGCGCAGCGTCTAATGACCGTGATATCTCACCTAGTGCCTCAAGGGTGGTGTTACAAAACTAGTATAGTATAGTGACCAAATATGTTCTTTAGCTGCTGATTCCTGCTCCCTAATCATGGCTACAGACCTGATTTTATTCTGTTTAGGGGCAGGATGAGGAGCTGGATCCACTGAGACACACAGAGCTGTAATTAGACTCAGCCAGATTAGTTAGGGAGACAGGGCAGGGCAAGTTTAAATATAGAATACACTCAAATGACACTTTAATAAAACCCATACTATATATTTCATGAGACACATGCGCAGTGTGTCCATAAGCAGGTCACACAATGTTTGCCTTTCTCAAATTCCATATATTGTCCACACAGACATCTCCACACACGTTTGGTCTGATGTTTTGTTAAACCAGTCAGACTGACTATACTACACAGTGTGAAAGGGGGATTCAGATGGTGTTCTTCTTCTTGGGTTTTTTTTTGCACTACATTATAATGAAAAGAAAAAAAAACTTAAGATGCTCTTCTGGTATCTACACCAGAAGAATAAAACCCTATAATATAATTTTAAAAAATGACAATCATAGCAAATGTATTCCAGGAACTGTTCTGCAATGAATTTCGGGAGGCGCTTGAGTAATATTGAAATGATGTACATGTTTAATGTTTTAGTGTGAGATTTTCTCTGCAGTAGCTGGCTTATTCAGAAAAGATTTTTCAGTAGTGGTTTTAACACATCATTGCAAGAAAATCACAGGCATCATTCCGTTAAAAGAAATTGTTCAATTTCCTTGTAATTTTAGTGACTCACGGTCAAGATCTGCTGGAACACTCGCTGGAACTTGACCGGTGTCAAATGAATTTGCTTCATTTTAGATTTCAGTGAAGTTTTGGGTATCTCAAAATGTCATAAAATGTTTGAACTATCAGTATTAATGTTCAAATTCTCGAATCATTATAACATTAATATGCACACCATCATAATTAATTTATGACAAATGCTATACAATTGATGAATCCGTTCCCCCCCAGATTTTTAAATGTATGCCTAAAGGCTACAGAGCTTTGGTTATTCAAGCTGGCTTTAAGGATTAATTGTTTTGAATGACTTATCCTTTCCCCAAGGTGGACTACATCAATCTTAGCCTGAAGAATAAACAGCCCTCTGTTTTTGAAGGACACGGGAAAGTCCAGGTAGGATGCTACATTTCTTTGAGGCTGTAACTCATACAGACATAACAGCTGGCTGCATGCCATTACAAGACAGATGGACACAATCCTGATATTACACACATATCCTCTTCTTTTGCTTTCCTGATTTTCTTTTTTAATTCTATGATCATATACTTAATTAGGTATGCCTCAAAATTCATCTGAGCTATTATTTACTGGTTGTATTTAACTGCAAAACAGGGAGCCCACACGCTTACATGGGACCATGAGGTCAACAATGTGATTGGCATCATACCATAAATTATGTGAACCAGCTCATCCTCAGAGATTTAATTGCTCACCATCAGTTTGAAATGTCCAGCAGATGATGATTAAAAATTCCTGGAGGAGTTGACAATACGTAAATGAGAGGTCAAGGTTGGAGAAGGCAATGTTATTGTAATGTTGCATTTCACTGCTCCACTACAGTGCTATTATGGCGTCCTGAATACTCTTCCTCCCCTCTCTCAACACTACATTTCAAGCTGCATTTAGCTTATTTTTATGCAATTTTCCTTTTTTAAATACCTGCTTTCTGTCTTTGATTGCATGGTGAGAAAACATGTGCCTGTGACTGGCATAATTGGTTCAGAAAAACAGAAGAGAAAGTGATTGGAAAATACGAACACAATTACTGACAGGGTGAGGCACTGCAGCAATTTTTAAAACATGACGCAATTTCCAATAATATAATTCTTTTTAAATTCAGACACACTGAACTGCTCTTCTGCTGTGACTCCAAAATCACATATTGCTAGCTTTTGAATTTAATGAGAATGGTATTCTCAACTACCAGAAATGGTTGATTTCCTTGTTTCAGTGTCAACAGCTCCTCTCTCTCTGTCCTCTCTTACCCTGGTGTGGCTGTTGTATTTCCTATTGTTATATTTCAACAGTACATCTGATCTTTTTATTGAATAAAAATCAAATATACTTTGATGATATATATTTTGAGATTCACAACTATATTTAGTCACTTTTTAGGGGATGGTGGATGGTTAATGTCAGGCCGGGTGGGCCAAAAAGCTGAAAACCTGCTACTGTACACCCTGTAGATGGGACTGCCTGCACAGGGGTCGGGTAGCCGGCGACTAAACTGGCACCACCACCTAACAGCTTGTAACTTCCTGGGTGTGCGGTTCCGTAGAAGCACCAAAAACTATAACTCCAAAACAAACCCCAGCTGCTGCCCTGCGGTTACTCTTTTGAAGGAAAGGCTTCGGGAGTAAACCCAGAGGAAAAATCAGGAGCCGCAGTCCCTAAGGCAGGAAGGAAGCGCCTGCGAGGAGTCCTAAATATCCGTACTTACCTCAGTGCAGACCGCGACTCAGACCAATCACTGGTTTGTAACAATATCACATATCAAGACCCAAGTCAGTCAGTCAAAATATGTTTTGTTAAACAAAAAAGCCAATATTCACTAGACGTTTTAATACTACATTCCCTCTTTGTGTCCCCCCTGGTTACTTTTTCTTTGCTGGGTTTTAGTGGAGGCACAATAACAAAAATGGGTCGTTTGCACAAAAAAAGATTTCAGTTTTGGAGGACACCTTGTTGATTTGTTTAGCATCAGAACGCAGCTTTGCACAGATGGAAGACTTGAGAACAATCATTTCAGGTTCAATACAGACAAAGAATGGTTACAGTATCATTTCCCTTCAGCATGTGAAAATTGCTGAAACTATTGAACAAACATTTTCTGAATCACACAGTTTGAGTGACTTTTACATGTATTATTTAACTACCAGCTGTGGCTTGTCATCACTAGTGTCTGTTTACAAAAATGAAGGCAGCTTCCTGGTAATTCTGTCAATTTTGTTGTTTCTTGCTGGTGATTTTGTGCGTTTACCAGTTTCCTACCTGTTGCTGTCTGTCATCTGTCTTGTATTTTCCTGATATCCTGTCAGTTATCTCACACTGTTTCCTATTGTAACACTACTCAAACAGCTGCTATGCCATGTGTTGGTCATGCATTATGTAATCTGCTGATTTTTTTTTTTTTTTACTCCAGAAATGAATGGAGTGATGCAGAAAAGCTAATGCTGATAAATGCTTGTCAATTAAATCCAGTTATACAGCGACACCTTTACACTTTGTTTCATGAAATCAACACTTCAAACCTCACAATTATTAAGGATAAATACAAATCATATAAGTTCATACACTTCTCCTGTAGTAATAAAATGTTTCTCATTTTTTGAAAGAAATTAAATTAGATAAATGTGTGTAGAAAGCTGTGAATGAATCCATAAATTGGTGCAGTGGACACCTTTCACCGTGGTTACTGTTTTGGCCACTAAGCAAGGAGTGGTGCAGCTTACAAGACTACTATACTACAACAAAATATGAACAAAAGTGCAACCAAAGAAGCATTTTGGACAAAATGTGGCCCACACTGAATTAGGTAAATGAAAAGGCAAGACAATTTTCAAAAGGGTGTGATGTTCACAGTCAAAAGTCATTTTCAATTTAAAAAAAAAATCAGAATGCCATTAAGTATTCCCACATGCTATATTTAAGTATAGAATGCTCAACAAAGCAAGAAAGCAAGGATCAATCAAGATTAGTAGACAAAGTTGGATAAGAATAAAGGGTAAGATCCAACACACAATTACAAAGATTTGTAAAAATAAAATGTATATATACTGACGACAGAAACAAGAGATTGTGAAGTAAACCAAACACAGAAAAGAGTTGGGAAACCAAAATAACTTACGACATGAACTGGAAACACTTGAAATACAGCGAAACACACTGGGATCACAAGGGAATGACAACCGTGTGACACAGCGAGGAGGAGACAATGGGAGGATAGTGGAAATAATAACCAGACTATCACCACGGAGAACAAGCCCAGAAAATCTGAAAGGGAAGACAGGTGTATCACAAGGAACAAGAAACATGAATTCCACAGACAGGAGAGGAAGGGGAGACTACAAAAATACAAACACCGAACACGAAACAAAGACAGAAGGATCAAAATTAAAGACAGGAAAAAGAAAAACAGAAAACAATACAATTAAATAGCAAACAGTAATGCAAAAAGAAACACAATTTTGTGACTACATAGATATCAATGACAAAGTATTTTGCTTCAAGAGCTGACATCACAGATCACAAACCAGCTTAGAAAGGCCTTTAAATTGACGACTATTTTTACGAAGCTGAATATGGTGGTTATAGGGCCAAGTAATTGGCAGATGAATATATTTGCTGTGGCTTTTCTGATCAATAATATTACATTTTTTCAAATTCTTTAGATACATTTCATTTTCAAAAATTTCAAAAAAATAACTGTGGTTATATCTTCATCAGCTTAGCTATTCATAGTTTTTGTCTTCATTCAACCTACGCTGTCTTTTCGGAATAACATGTTGAAACCTAACTGTACCTATAAATACAATTTAATTAATAGCTTTATATAAAATATGACTAGTTGTACAGAAATTGCAATAGCAAACTTTGGACAACAGTGTAAGTTCCTTGACAGAGCATCTTGGACTTTGCCCAAGAAGACTGATTTTGACTGAATAAGATGAGGTGACCAATGAACAACCACTTGACACTGACTGGAAATTCAGCCATCAACAGAACAGAGCTTCTTCATCAGATCTGTCATGGTAAAACCGAAGCAACAACCCATGTAAGGTACAGAAAAAAATAATTCGTAACGATGTTCTTGGTGCGACATGGCTGGCATTTGAAGGAATCTAGATAATGGCCAAGTGCTGTATGCTGTGTAATGCACAATGCTTACTTGGAGAGCTGAAAAGTGGGTCAGCCAGCCCACTGAGATTCAGTTTGTACCATTCACTGATGTGGAAATAAGACTCCAGCATTAGGCCTAGCTAGTAGGGCTGCACTACCAAACAATGCCACAGTCAGCACCCAGCTTTGTGCATAAACTCAATAAAGAATTGTTCACACTCCATTGTTGTTTTTAATGCAGGATAATCACATGCTAGCATTGGTAAATTCGAGGATTGTTAATTGGATATTGCGATTTTTGTTTTAAGTATTGAGGCTACTGGCGCTCATTGCACCACATACCCATGCTTGTTGAAGGACTGGCTTCAAGACGCTTCAAAAGTCACTTATAAATGCAGCGCCACCAGTTGCTTCTATTTCCTATGCCTCCATGAGAGGCACACAGGCTTGCTAAAAGATGATGCAAAATAGTGTGTGTTGGTAATGATACAAATAGTGTGTGTTGGTTCAGTGAACAACAAAGTCTTTCATGCAAGTTAGATATGCCAAAGAGAGGAAGACAACTTTGCTGCCACCAGTGTTGCTTACAAATGTAAAAATGCATAACATTCTATTGTTAGAGTGCAAAAAAATATAGAAGCAAGCCTTTTACATATGATCATGCCAGATCTAGAAATATATGCTGAAATTTGAGCTCCTGCAACTTTGACATAAGGTCAGACTTGAATATAATTTAACAGCAAGTAAAATCCTTGTCGGATGAGTGATGGCGAGGAGCCAGCGCTTCACCCCCAAGCAAGCCTTCCCTGGCAGGCAATATGCAGAATTGGATCCACATGCATTTTCTAAGGGCTGAGGTTTTTCATTGTTGGCTCAAAACTATGGACCGATCAATTCATCGTTTTCTCAGTGGACAGACAGCATGCCAGACAGGCATCCTGTCAGTTCATTACCAGGTTTAAGACATCCCCTTATCAGCATTGGACCTGCGTGATTTGGGTGCAAGACGAGGAGGGAATTGAGTGATAAGGCTGGTAAAACATTGGAAGTTGAATCCTCGTGACAGCAAGGACATATCTAATCCTCCAACTTGACTGGACAAGAGAATTGAGAATATAACATTTCTTCGCTTCACTTCAAATACGAGTCACACTCCATAGCTGTATAACACAAAAATTGGTTTACAGTGAGTTTTGCAGTGACTTCTGTCATGACCAGCCATGAGTGAAAGGAGAGCAGCACAAACAACCTGGCGGTGGGAAGGAGATAGAGCTAACTGTCTAAAGCTATTACTGACGAGTCTGTTTTGCTGCCAGCCAGGCTCCCGTGAGCCCACCTTTTACTGCTACTTCATGAGGCATATTAAAGTTTCTTGTAAAGCACAAAGGATTTAATATAAATCCAGAGATATGCAGTCAAAATGAAGCCGCTAACTTCTTCCAGATTCATCCTCCTCTCAAATCCCCTTCTCCCTGACTTCATTCATTTATCTTCTGCCTTTTCCTCCTTCATTCTCTTTCTCCTCAGGCTGTGTCTGTTTTGGGGGAATATTTAATTGGCAGGTTGAAAGCTGCAGAGGACTTCCATCCTTTCATCCAGCCATTTTCTGTACCGTTTCCTTCACTTTAACAGGGGTGGGGGGTTCGGTGATGGAGCCTATCAGAGCGGATTTACAGTCATGAGGCAGGGAGATAGTCGACACACATTGCCAGTGCACGGCGGAACCACAAGAAGGATGAACCAGCATTCACGCATACACCAACACCTACGGACAGTTTGGAAGCAACCAATCCACCTGAAGTGTATGCCTGTGGGGGTGGGAGAAAACCGGAGAACCCGGAGGAAACCCCCCCCCCCACCCACCAGATTGAACATACAAACTCAAACCCGTGTTGCCTGCAGAAGACTTGACAATGAATAATGTCTCAGCTGTAAGCCGTGTGGAGAGCAACGATTTATACAAGTCAAGTGCTAAAATGTCTCCAATTTTTTTTAAAAATTGCATAACAATTATCATGCATAACAAACAGCATTTTTTTACGTGTACCGTGTCAAGCAATGCATTACCATCTGGCTCCACCTTCTGTTCCCGACAATGTTATATGTGGCCTGTTAAACATCTCCAGAATTTCTGCATGCTAAAAATGTAGATATTTCCATCCAGAGGGAGACCATCATGTCAGTGATGTCTCTGGTGGGAATGTATGTGTGTTAGTGGCTACAGCCATGAATTGCAGTGCCAGTTTGGAAGCCAGACATTAGCCGGCTTTCTTCTGCGACCATTAATCCATCACATGCTGTTGAATGCACTGATTACTCTTCACTGACAGTAATACAAATGAAGCAATTTAGTGCCATCAAAGCAATTTAAATGGAAGAAAATATTGTTTTTCTATAGATTACAGTTTGAAAATAAGTCCTCCAACAACGCTGTTTGTAATCGGGATTATTTCATAGTCACAGAAACAAAGACAACAGAATGGTTGACTTCACTTTTCATATAAAGGACAACACGCGGCTCAGGTGTACCCATGGTAGACCTACGCTAAGACAGCAGAGATGGAACGACTTTCAGTTCAGGCCATACGGCTGACCTGGAACCTTTGTCACTATATGTCACTACAGCTAACTCTATCATGAGGTAAAGAAGGATTAGTCATAGAAAAGAGAATGCCATCTGTACAGTTCTTAGTATGAGAGGGTGACATTGAATGAAAAAATATACAATGATAAACCAGTTCATTTAAACTTATTTAACAAAAATGACATGATGCAGTACTGTGGCCATCTATGCAATGGAGCAAAAGCTTCCCATGAGCAGGGCTGCTATGCAAATACTCAGGACCTCTTCTGTTATAAGCGTTAAGCAGTTCACCTGAGAAACAAGCAGAGCTTGCTTTGAGGGCGGATGTTGTAGCAGTGCAGTGGCGAAGACAGCGGCTGGTACGATGAATGTGTCGACTGGAGAGCTGTTATTCCCCCACAGGCTCTACCTGACTCTCCAGGCTCCACTCGCCTCTCAAGTGAAATATGATGGATGCTGAAGTAGAGCACTACACAGGGACCACTCTGCTGCAGGAGGACAAAAAAAGAGTGTACACACGACCCATGGGCTACTATGGTAAATATGAGTATGCATTCAGGCATGTTTATTTATCTGCTCCCTGTGAGCATGTGAGTGTGTTTTTTCTCCATTTGTGCATTTGTGTCCACTTGAACCTCTATAGTAGAACCTTGCTCTCTGATTAGCAGTGATAAGTGGTTGAAGATAGTAAGCCTGACTCCTCTGCTCGGAGAGGGCTTTTATCTGATTCTGCAGGGGATTGTGTCATGTGATGTCACCTCACTCCTCCTGTCTTAGCGCTTTGCCCTCAGCTAACCTTTTTATCTCCATCATCTTCTGTCTTTTTTCAGTAAGTCGGTCTTACCTGTGCTCACATACGAATTGAGGCACCTAACACTACATGCAATTTAACACACACACACACGTCTGTTTTTGGAAAAAGCATCAGTATAATTCATAAAATTAATGACCAAATGAAATAAATGTAAATTCATAAAATATTTGAGATAAAATTAACAGACATGGATCAGTGACACAATTAAAGGCAGGCTTTGGTCAGATGTTCAATACCTAGGCAGTAGTCTACAGATGCAGAGTGATGGCGCTTCTTGATGATGATCATTGGGTGGAATAACACTGCCCCCTTGTGGTGTGGAGAAGAACAAAATGATTCAACATTCACTCATTCATTCATTCACGTTCCACGCCAAAGACGGGATGCCCGCCCTGCTGGTGGGAGAACTCTGATGGGTGCACTTGGTTTATAATACCAATACATTTGTTTTCATATGTTTGGTATGAAGTCTGATATTATTGTTTTATTGTGGAATTTCCACGGGTTCCCGCTTGTTAGTGATTGTAAATTGTAAAGATGTATATCATATGTTAAATGTTAACATGTGTGCATTTTTTACAGTATTTTTTCCAGTATGGTTAAAATGATTGGGGCATAGGTTATGGTAAGAGGAGACCCAAGAATCCCAGCTTTGACAAATTTTAAAAGCTAGGAAAAAAAAACAACCCAGATCTAAACTGAATCAGCTGTTAAAAAAAGTATGAACTAAAAAATAGTTAACACTGAAATAGTTTGATATTTTATGTTCAGGATTTAAAAATAAAAATAAAAATCACACATCTTGCTGATCTTTCTTTGATTTTTATTTACAGGAGAGAAGTTTCCACAGGCGTCTTGAGAGAAGCTGTGAGTTTTTCACATATGTATGGTAACACAGTGGAGATATTTCTACAGACCACAAGTACTACCTATCCTGTGATGAATCCTCTAAACAATGTTTCTATCACAAATCATGGCCATGAACACCATGACTAACAGTGAGTAATCCATCTATTCTTTTACAGTTTTAAGAAAATTGCACTTCTAGAAATGTAAAGATGACAGTCGAAAGTCATTAATGGCCCACAAAAAAGTGCTAGTCTATTAAATGCTCCTAAAGTTTGCTTCTACAGTAGCATCTTTTGACATGTATGAGGATTTTGTTAAATCACAATGATTAAAAAAAGGTATCTAAGTCGTTGCGAGGAATTGCTAGTATGACAGAACCACAGAGTCTGAATCCGTGCTTACACATTCTGGAAAAAGCGCAACAATGGGACATCACTGGACAGAGCAGCTCACCAGAAAGCACCAGAAAGGACAGAAGAAAACCAGAGGGACACAAATACAGTGATTTGTACAAAAAATGTATGCATACAATTTTTTTTTTTCAGCTACTTTGCAAAAGGACAAAATGAGGTTTTGTTTGACAGAAAATGTATCTGAGTCAGACGTACTGCCATGAGATTTGACTCCTGAGTAGAGCAGAGATAATTGAAATTTCAAAATGACTGCCTGCACCGAGAAAAATGACTTTTTTTTGGGGGGGAGGACATCCATTTAGACCTTCTCCCTGCCTAAAACTTCTGTCGCCCGTAATGAGATGTGCTAATCTACAGAGAAGTGACAGAACTCTTAAGCAGTAGCACACAATTATTATTTTTTTTTCTTTTTGTCCATTAATTTTAGCTTGGAACATGAGCACACGTTGATCGATCGTTTATTTGATACTAGTAAAACCCTGGCTGACTCTACATTTGCAAAATAACAATCAAAGAGTCAATTATTTCCACTGATGTGTCCCATCATTTGTTTTCCCATTCACAAATAAATGTCTTCATCCAGGTCACTGCAGTGAGTAAAAACTCATACGGAGGTACAGTATGATGAAATAGTTGATGCTGCCTTCTGTGAAAAACTTGACTGAACAGATTTTTATACAGTGTGTGTATATATAGTATACATACATATATATACACATATACTTACATATATATATATATATACTGTATACACACACACACACACACACACGCACACACAAACTCATTACAAAATGTGCAGTACCAAAAACGAAATCAGTCAAATCAACAAGTTAACAAGATGAGGTATAGTGTTTTATAAAATCCTTTCAAAGGAGGATGATGAAATAAACACAATTATCAAAATAATTATGAGACCATAAGCAATAGTCAAATACAAATAATCAAAAGAAAACAAGATCGCCCATAAAAAGACAACCAAAAGGAAAAACACAAGCGCTTGACCAATTGTGGTTACAGGGTTAAAAAGCTCCTATAAGGAGAGCATAGGCGGCAGTTTTAAGCTAATTGTCATGTCAGACCATCTGTGTCCACTGCACACACCATTAAAATCCACTACTGCATCAAATCTTACAATAAAAGAAAACTGAAGATTCAAATGAAATATATGAAGGGGAAGAAAAAGACACAGAATTTAAATGTGCAATAAGTTGCATAACCAAAAAACAAACAAAAAAAACAAACCATAAAAAATACTGCAATGCCACAAATGTTTTAAAATAGATTGCATGGTCAAAGGTTAAGTAAGGTTTAGATGAGAGACCATTTCTGAACGGTTAATCTAAAATCTCTCAGATTAACAGATGAGTGGTTGCAGATAGAGAACACTTACTACAAGAACTATCCCAATGATTATGATTGGATTTAAAAGATGTTTTGTAAACTCTTCAATTAAGACTTCAGTGACTGTAAATGATGCAGTGAGCAGACAATGCAGTGTGGTGGTAATCAGCGTAATATGAAGACACATAATCAATAGGTTGGGTTACATTGGCACAAGATTTCAGTTGTTTTGGTTAAAGTCATAGTTATAAAGATATGTCAAAGAATGAGCTCCTGTAATTTCCATCAAGGGGTGCAAAACCTAATATTATATCACAGTTGGCTTAAAATCTGAACAGTGCTTCACAGAGAATATTTTCTGATGGGTAGATCAAGGAAAAGAAAATACTGTCCAGGGTATCTGTGACCACAAAATGTACTTGACCGAATATGGAATATAATTATTTATAACTGCTGTCAGGATGTTGCAAAAATAACCTTTCGCTTCAGCCTAAGTGAATCACGATCACTGGTGAAACATACCGTTAAAAAAATGAAAAAACAGAACAGAATATTATAGATCACATAATTGAAGAATTTAACACCATTAGTAGTATTTAAGTAAATTACATGTATTATAATTTATTTGTTTAAAACCAAAAATGCTTTTGGTGTCCAAATTTTACCAAGGTGGAGTCTAATCTCAAACTGCAGCTTGTGCACTGTAAATTGCTGACAAGATTCATGTTCATGCATCTGGACACATGATATGAAGTGTCTTATTTTGGGAGTAATTTACCAGTAATTATCTAGACTGATTATTTCAATTCTGAATATGTTCACGTGTTCACAAATATTAAGCCATTTTCTCTTCTAATATTAAATGTTGTGTTTGTTTGTGTGTTTTTTTGTTGCTTTTTGCAGTGTGGTTGTCATCTCGCAGTATTTATCCCAGTGCCTCCTAGCAATGCGGAACATCAAGGTTGTTTCATTCACTCACATAAACATCTCATGAATTAATCAAAAGCAGTGATTATCTGACCCAAAACATATAACATGTGAATAGAATTCTTGGACACAGGCTTTCTTAATAAAACATAAGATGAGAAGTGACCCTCAGATTCCGTGAGTCGAGGACTGTATTTCATTCAGTGAATGCAAAGTGATGTATGTATGAAAGAAAGTCATAAAAAAATAAGCTGTATATCTGTGTCTATGAACATCAAACACAAAGATTATACTTGATGATCTGAAAAACTGCTAGATTGGAAAGATAGACCTGAGGTAAACATATGGATGGAACCTCTCAGAGAAGTTTAGGTCATGAACACATCTCTTCATAAGGTAACGGTGGCAGAGCTAGACTGAGAGAGGTACAGTATGTCAAACTGGAATGCTTTTGAGAATAAATGGCTTCCATCTGGACACACAACACGTACGTTTTGGCAGTTACGTTACCAGGGACATATGATCGTCATTCCAAAGGGTGGCTGCATAGCTCACAAAAAAAAATTATGACGTACAGTATTACAATTATTTTAGTTGTAACTTAAATATTTTCACTTTTAACAAGTAAAAACCTGGTTTTGACATCACAAACTCTGATCTAACAAGTAGTCACAAACAAAACACCACAGACGCTTTCCATTGATGATTTGAGTGATGGATGAGACATCCTGCTGTCGGGAAGTTTCCTGTTGAATTGTTCATTATCTACCATTCAGTTTTTTGTTGCTCCAATAGCACAATATAGCAAGTGCTAGAAGATTACCTCAATCTAATGAGAATGTTTTTATGACTGCTTCTGTATCTGACAGGTAATAAAATGTCACTCTTTAAGTGGCAAAGCCAATTCTTTTAATCCCAATGCCTCCTCATATCTGACTCAAGTTTACTACAAAACGTCTCTGTGTAACCGCTATTGCGGTGAAAACAAAATTATCATGTTAAATACAGATAAGGCAAAGTAAAAATATTTCTTTCTTATGAACTAACCATGTACTGTATCTTGTTGCAGAAGAACCCCCCCCCCCAATTTAAAAAAAAATTATATACATTTTTATAAAATTACAATTCTGTTTGTAACATGTAAAAAAATGACTCTTTTATTTGCTGATGAGAGTGGAGCTGGTGTGACTTCAACACATTTGACAGGGAAAATAAAAAAATTAGCCGCCTTGTGCAAACAGGACTCACGCAATGATATCCATCTTTGAAGTTGACTATTATTTTCATGATCAGTCATCATCCCAATCATATAGGATTTAAGATATGGCAAAAACAATGCCAGCAGAGTAATTTTACATGTCAAATGAGACATACTTGTCAATGTGCAGCACATAATGGAAACATCTAACTTAATAACTGTCCATTTTGCATTAACAACAACCAGTTAGAATTGTTTCCAGAACATTTCTCTGTAGTTTGTTATTGAAGAGGCAATGCAGATATTTCTGCTCACAGAACCTTGCCAAGTAACTTCAAACGAGTAATATAAAAATGCAGTGATAACATACACTCCTGTTTCAGAACTGTATAATAAGCATCACTCAGAATGATTAAGATAAATATCTTTGCCCCTTCCATCTTTTCACCTCATGTCAATTATTTAGTTTGTTTGACAGTAGGATTACACAAAAAGTGGAAGAAGGATGCACCTGGGTTAGAAGCATTGCACGCAAATTATTTCTTTTTAAAATAACTTGACATAAAGTTACAAAATGTCATTTTCAATATTTTTACTAATTATGCAAAAAATACTATGACATTTGTATTACATTTTGTGGGTATGTCAGAATATTTGTTGGATTGCTTGGTCATTGTAGTTTAACCTGTGGTCTGTGAAAAGGAGGAAGGTCCCATTAACTGACTGCAGGTAGCACAAGTGTTCCATTATAGGAGCTATTGTAGAAAATTAGAGATGTTTGATTGTAACATAATTAAAAACTATAGCTTGTTGGAACTGTTTGGTCACACTTAACATTTTCTGTAAGTAGTAACACAGTTGTGACAGTTTTTTTTGTTTTTTTGTTTTTCCAAGAAAATTGTGTTGAATCTGTAATGGAGTAAAGCAAGACAGATTTCTTTGAGATGGTTAATGATAATACAGTCAGTGTCAGGTGATTATTTCTGCACATACCAAAGGCCGAAAAATAAGACAAGTTAAAAGGGATATTAAAAAGGTGCCAGTTACACAAAAGTAATAAAATCCACATTGGAAATCATCCTGAAAAAGGTGAGGTAGTGTTGTTGATAAGGAGAAGGTGTGCACCACTTCCCCTTTCACACTGTAATAACCAACAGTGGCTCACTCAGCTTCACATTTCAGTCAATTATGATCTAAAGGAATATGCTGAACAGTTAAAAGCCAATGTAAAAAAAAAGAGAGGGACTCTTCTCCTGTCTGATAAATGCAACTTTCAAATCAGCTTATTTTTGTAGAAGAGTAGAGCATTGCAGATTATTTTTTTCTCAAATTGGAATCAGACAGGAGAGTCATTAAATTTTTGCTATACAGTAATTAAAAATATGGCAAGCTTTTTGTCCAAAATTCTTGTACTGAGTTTAAAAGACAACTTATGGCACAATATCACATTGGTACAAACGAGACGACTGATCTACAGATGGGTTGTTATATAACATTTTCTCAAGTTCCCCACCAACATATTAAACGGACATGAACATGCAAATACTTTCTTTCCAAAATGACTTATACTGCCTGAAATATAGCAAAAACACTTTTTTTTTCTTTTCAACTGAGTATCCCTGGTTCATCAAATCACGCCACGTCTTTATGGATATAAAAAGAATATTTCATGTGTACCAAATATGCATATTCCACATTGTTTAAAATTTGAAGTGTTTTCCATCATGTTGACATGTTTTTTTTTATATATATCCATGCTGAATATAATCATCCATAGAAATATACAGAGATTATAAATGTACCTATAATAACTAGGCACCTGAGACCTCAACACCACAATCAGGAAACGTGTCTGCATAAATATGTGTTTACAGGTGACTGCAAAATACCACAGAATCTGCTATAGTTTAGCTGCGTATTTTTCAAAGTGTATGCGTGTGTGTAGTTGTGAACGTGTGTGTGTGTGTGTGTGAACCCTGAGACAGCAGAAGGCTGGAGATTTACACAGGTGTTCTGCACTCTCAGAGTGTGCAGATACTCATTAAGGCTTATTCCTCAGTGCCACTTAAACGAGTCCAATCGAAAGCCCAGAGAAAAGTACTGAGCGGCACTTCAGATCTTCCCAAACATGATGATATCCAGCCTATCTCGTGCACAGATTATCCCAGGATTCCGCTGGTCATGGCTGGAACAGAGCCAATGCATGACTTGGTGAGAACAGCCTCCTTCAATCAACTTCTGTCTGTTTGGTTAATTTAAATTGTTCTTTTCTTTCCTATTGGGACAAGAAGGAAAACCCAGACGAAAATGTAGATGCAATTCAAGAGAATGCATACCCATTTACCATGACATTAAAAAATATACTGTATATATATATTGTGTACGTACACAAGAATGAATCGATGGATTCAAAGTACACATAAAATCTGAGGAAAGATGAGAAATAAATCCAATAATGAAGTGCATAAAATAAACTTTATGAATTCTTCATGGGTATGTAAAGGAAAGAAAGTGATGTCTGATGTCTTTGTGTATGTGTGTGTGTGTGTGTGTGTGTATCTGACAGAATTGATGCCGTGCATGCAAAGGCTATGGGCATAGATAGCTGTGTGCTGCAGAGGTAGAGTGGACGAGGCTAGAGCTAACAAAAGGGGCAGGGGACAGCACAACAGACATGGCCTTCCCTGGTGCTGTAGGGCAATGTCTGGAGTCCCCATTTTCTATATGCTGTGACCTCACCACAGAATGCACAGCCTTTGGGGAGTGGAAGCCATTGGTAAGTCCTGTGTCCTGCTTTGCCTCCGAGTTTGAGTTTGGCTTGTCTTCCATGTTGTCTAACTCCCCATTGTGATTGGTCACCAATTTTATAGAGGGAAGACTCAATGGGCTCTGGACCAAAGACAGTTTTTCAAGTGTGTCCTCCTCTCCTGGTGGGCTTGGCTGGCTCAAAGGAGAATATATCTCCTCTAATAATGAGGGTCCTCTGGTGGTGTTAGAATCAGTCTCCTTTTCACTGCACTTCTCCACTTTCTCCCTCTCCAAGTCTGACAGCTCTGAGTGAACAATGACATCTGCCTCGACACGATTACTGCACAGATGATCTCCTGAATCCTGCAGGAAAAATGTTTCTCTTGTTAGTTTTTGTGTTCTAGGAGTTTATCTGCGGAGATAACTCCAGTTTTCAACAATTGTTAAGTTAGAGCACGGTCAATGTTAGCAAACCAATAAGTTAACAAAGCATGGTGAAAATTGACGTCAACAGTGGTGAACTGTTGAATAACTTTGAATAGCAGGGGTAAAATTACACCAAAGAATTTTTCTCCTTTCTACAATCAACATTAGAAAAGCGATTGAATTGTGCAGCATTTTATGTCTACTGTAAAATAATATTCAATTATTGAACTTCCAACAAACTAGCTTTCTGCCCACAGTTGTTACTGCAACAAAGAGCTTATTATTAAATAAATGGAGATGACTATGTCCTTATTGCTAAGTGAAATCCATCTGTTCTACTATGTGAAGCCTTTTTTTTCTTGTGAGGCCAATAATAAACACAGTTTGTAAACCCATTTAGATGTGTGACTAGGAAACAACAGCGAGCTGTTAAAGGTCATCTTCCATGCAAGGTTCAACCAACATATTAAAATCCCACAGGGTGACACAAATGAACATATCATGACCAAAACCATTAACAAATTACATCTTCATCATATTGAAACACAACATCAGGGTGAACTGAAGACACAACAGGCCTGGAATTAAAACATGGACTCAATGGGACTTAAGTTTATGATGTCACTGGTGGTTTTAATAATTTTTAAGCAAAATCTACTTTGACAAACCAGAGATGAGATGCCTGCTTTTGATGAACTAGTTCTGAAATCAAGGATCTGTAGGTCGAATTTGATGAAAAGAGAACATTAAATCAATTTGTGTATTTACCGTGCCGTTATCAGTTAAAAGTATGTTGAGAGATCCACTAATGAGTGATGGGCAGTCTTCTGTTATGGTGTCTCTGTATCTAGTGATTCTGTTGGCCCAGTTATGGCTCACTGAACCATTCCAAGCAGCCTGAAAGAATAACAACACAGTGGATGCACCAAAATTACTACTATTATCCCTCTGTAATAGAGTAAATATATCAGAGTAGCCACAGCCCATCTGGTAATGTTTTGACCTTGGATTCAGCTGCAGGAGCATCCCCCACTTCCCCTTGATTAGCGGTTGCTATCAAGCTCTGCTCCTCTGAGGCCTCTTCTAGTGGCTGACCCAACTCTTGGTTACTTGGGGGCATCAGTGTTTCCAGCTCATGGCTATCGCTGCTTTCTGGCACATTAGAGGGAACTGGACTGCCCCCTCTTCTGTAGTGAGGAGTCCCAGTTGTGGAGTCAAGGCCCCCAGACACCTCACTATTTGAAGCAGAGATGAGAGACGATATTAGAGTTGGACAGCATAGAAGAATCAATGCTAATACAGTTAATCTGATGTTTTTTCTGGTGTTTCATCTGTGACATTAGTTGTTCCAAGTGAGAACAGTAAATAAAATGGCATATTTGCTGTGTGAGTGCTACAAGTCTAGCAGTATCTTACCTGAATTTGCCACTACGAAAGCTTAAACACATACATAGAAGGATGCATATTAGTCCCAGACACACACCGACTATGATGCCAGTCACTGCATGTATGTCCAGCTCTGTTAAAAGCATCAGACAAAATGTGAAATTAGACAAAAAAAGATGAATCACACATAAGATAACATAAAATGGCCTAAATACATTATACGTATTATATTTATTGTATAAATTGAACATGTCTGGTATGAAATATTATCAAATTAATCAATGTTCTAATGCAAGACAAAGTAATAGCAGTGAAGAAATATGAGACACCGTCCAACAGTGGAGAGTAGGACTTCATTGATATTCATTTATGCTGGGCATCTTGGCAGTCTGGACAGAGTGAGGAGAGGAAACAGATGGCAGAAGCTTTCACCCACCCACCAACCACATCAATTCCATTCACACTGCAACTGGCACCACTATTTTACCCTGTGTGTACAAAATAAACCTGTCACTCTACCTTTTTATTAAAGGTTTGATTAATGTTCAGACAACCCAAATATATGATCTACTTGGCAAATAAGTCCCACAAAATACAGATTTAATTGCATGAATGGGGAAATAGCACAATGAAAATAAGAACTACTTTTTTTTAGATGACACATGAAAAAATAAATATTCTTAGCTTGAGAGAGAAATAAAATATTTCAACTTTGGTGACTGTTTTAATTACTGGTGGGGATGTTTTTGTAGATATTACTGGGATAAGGATTAGTAAACTGGATAATACTTCAGATCACAGGGTACGTAACAGCTCTGTATTCACGGCTTTCTGTTTGAAGACAAAATAGGAGATTTAATAATTATAACCAAAAGTAAAATGCTGACTAATGAAACTATGAAGTGTCTAATGAGACTGCATGCTTAAACACAGTAACATAAGAGTAAAGAAAGTGCTTTCCATAGCAATCTGCTGAGCACAAAGAACAGTAATTCAAAGCTCTCCCCTGGGGGTCACTGATGAGGCTGGCCCTTTGATACCCACACTTTTTTATTATCCTGGTAATGCATCGAATAGGAGAAGCAAAAAGTGTCCAGCAGTGTCATTCTTTCCCAGCTGGCAGGGAAAAAATTGCTCTCTTAAGCCAGATTGTGTAGTAACTATAAACATGATAAAGTATCTGGATTTCTATCTGGATTCACTGTTGTAAAATTTGATCACAACTGAAAAGTTAGTGTTGAAATATAAATACCAGAATTCAAAGCCTTGAACTCATTTTGAATGAATATCCATAATCTTTCATTGGTTCAGCGTACTGTGGTCCCAGACTAGCCTTGGAATTACATAATCTGAGTATGATTGAAAAGTTGAGAAGCATGTCGAGTCAATGTACGTGATTCTATATGTTTATTGATGACAGTCTGAATTTTTTTTTTATTTCTAATTTTGTGGTGATTCCATGAAACCTGACCTTGCCGTAACCTCTCTGATAGAGTGCAACGTCACGTGTCCTCTTGACTCTCGTTGTTGTCATTTTTTTAGTATCTCACCTTTGACCACAGAAATAACTTCGGCCAACAAACTGAAGATTCAGTTCAGCAATGGTCTCTCTGTCGTCAGTTCATGGTGAATGTTGATTGATTTTCAACATTGTTAGCTCTGTTTCGTCGTCTCCCAAAAGAAATGTTAACTCTAAATAATACAATAATTCAGGATAACTTCTTTTTACTGTTTACGTGAAGCACAAGGCTGAAAATTAATTGCACACTAATTTTCCTAATTTGTACTTCCTTGCAATTATTAATTATTAATTAAATTATCTTTGATTGATTTAATCCGGGTTTTTTTGCCTACGACGAACATTTTGTATTTATTCTTATTTTTAGTGTCGTCATGAACTCACCATACTTTTGAAGGGGGATGTGAACATCCTTTACTGATGAATACGGTCCTGGTCCCACATCAGTGGAAGCCCCCAGCTTAAAAAAGTAACGGCCGCCACTGGACAAACCCTGGACCTCCACACTGGTAATGCTACCTAAAAGCAACACAGAAACAGCGGGAGAGACTAATGAAATGTTTGACAAGAACCATTTTAATTACATTTATCACACAATCTGATAAAGACAAATTTAACCAAGTATCCATAAAATTTAAAAACTCATTAATCAAATGCTTGCAGTTAAAAGAGGGGGCCATGACAGCCGATACTCACCATCTTGTGAGAGGTTTTCCCATAAATGCTCCGGCTGGCTGAGGTTGCCACTGTACAGGATGTTGTAGCTGATGATGATACCATTAGGCTCCAGCGGAGGGCGCCAGCTGACAAACACAGAGGATGAGTCCAGAGCGCTCAGATGGAGCTCTTCTGGAGGTGTGGAGGGCCCTGAAGGAGAGAGGAAGATTGGGTCAATAATTAGAGGGCAAAAATTAGGCTTCACAGCTGCAAAATGGAAATTATCGTGTGTGTGTGTGTGTGTGTGTGTGTGTGTGTGTGTGTGTGTGGTGGGGGGAGGGGGGGTCTGACATTCAGTGTGAAGAACATCTGCGTCCCTGTGTTGATGCTGAGAGGGGATAAGCAGGGAAATGGGCGAATTGGGTGGAGCTCAGGTAGTGATAGAGTGTGATGGGGCTACTGGTGCTCATAATGTCATTAAAACTGGCCCACAATCCTATGATCCAATGACCATAGGATCCAATGATCCTATGATCCAACGATCCACACACGTTTCAACACACACTCCCTTGCAGGCACGCTCAAGAACACCTATACATGCATACATAAAAGGAGCTGCAGCCAAGCTTAGCATGCTACCAGAATAAAAACACGGCAATATCAAGTCCAACAGAATCTGAGCATAGACAAGGCAAAATGTTACGTGTCATGACTGTTTAGTGAGCTAAATGAAATTGAAAGATCATAACTTATCATTTGGGTTCTTATCTTTCCATCTATATTCAAACAAATAAAGTTGAGTGACTCTTCCTCCTCATACAGAAACAGGATCCCCCTCGTACTGAGGCTGCCTAGTGCAACTACACTTCTTTTTTTTTTTTGGCATATTGTAGTTCTTCGAGGTTAGGGAAGAGTGTCTCACCCAAGGACACTACTAGAATTGCAATTTCAGTCATCGGTATTAAGTGGTTGGAAAAAGAAACCTACATCCACAAATAAGGAGCCCTCAGATAATTAGATTATTGATTTTCAAACCTAAACATAAAACAGGATTGACTACAGTCACAGGGTCGTAGACTACACTCACGGTCAGACAGAGTGGACTCCTCCACTGTACCACTGAAGGGTCCCACCACATCTACACCATTAGACTGCACCGCCAGCTCATAGCGAGTGAAGGGCTTCAATGTCCCCAGGAGAATCTCCTGAGCAGCGCTGTAACACACAAGCACAAGAACCTGAGTTTTTAAATGTTAACCAGGGGCTACAACATTGTGTTAGTACTTTAAGGTGAGAAATTTCCCAAGCATTTTAGACACGATTACATTTCAAGCGCTAGTTTCCTGACCTAGTGTAATAGGAGACTAAGGATGCATTGGTGGTCCCAGCCGGGCTGCAGCGAATCGTATAGTTGATGATTCGTACATTGCTGAATCTGGGTTTCTCCCAACGCAGCCAGATGGAGGTGGAGCTGTTAGCCGTGGCTTGGATGCTACTTGGGGGTAATGGAGGAGGGCGCATGGGTGGTGACAGTGCTGAACACACATAAACATATTTCGGTATGATTCTTTGAAAAAATTGAATATAATTTGCTATTATAATCAGAAAAATACAGGGTCTCCTTTATATATGAACTTACTCCTGCCATATGCTTTCTCCGTTCTTCCCTTCCACACAGCAGCAGCTCCGTCGCTCTGCTTGTTGAATGCCCAAACCCTTACCTCATACTGTCTGTTAGAAACTGAAAGATTAGAAAATAAATACATAAAACATTACCAACCCCGCATTACCAGCATCTTACTATAACAAGATAATAAAGTATTGACGTCAGATTTCGGTAATGAGTTAAATTAATTCAAGCAGTGCCATGTATCTCCAAATATCCTATCTGCATGCTCAACACACAAATGCCAACTTTCTTGCAAATACTTGAGACGGCAATTTCACAATTCATCCTTAGGTAAACCTGAGATTGCTTGTGACAGCAGTATGGGAATGAGAGCACAACAGTATGGCTCACAAGGACACCCATAAAGCAGTGACTCAGATAGTCCAAACTGAAAAAAAACCAAAACTTTCCAGAACTATATACTTATGTGCGTATACAGCTGACTCACTTTATATTTATTTTTCTATACAAAACTAGGATGGAATTGTGTTTAATATTTAGTCAAAGGAAGATTAAAGAAATGTGTGATTCATTTGACCTCTGTCAATGACTTACCCAATCCAGTCAGCAACTGATACCTGGCCTTCTTACGCAGTCTGATCATGTGGGTCCGTGTCGTCCTTTCTCCATTAGAAGATTCGTCAGTCTCCACCTCGCTACAAGACAGCTTGTAGCCGGAGACCA
This sequence comes from Antennarius striatus, assembly GCF_040054535.1. Taxonomy (NCBI): domain Eukaryota; kingdom Metazoa; phylum Chordata; class Actinopteri; order Lophiiformes; family Antennariidae; genus Antennarius; species Antennarius striatus. The sequence continues at coordinate 28,412,204 of NC_090776.1, read as the reverse complement.
ATGTGTGATTGGGTGAAGGATGCCACGTCACATTGAGTGTGCTCACACGGGCTCTGACTTTCAGTTCGTTCGGGGCAAAGATTACTGAAACATTTTAGAAAAAGAAAAGAAAATGACCATGAATTCCACCCCACTACAACTCTTACATTTTGGCAAACAACCACGGCCTCGGATATAGAGATACTGACTGTCTTGCCAATTGCTCAACACTCAGAGACAAAACACTCAGGGGGAATGCTGAAGATCACACAGTGATAAAAGAATCATGAGCAAAAAGAGGAGATATTTGAAGAACTCTAAGCTAGCTAAACTGAGCAGTCTCTTCACCTTGACTGCGCCTTAAGATATAGCCCATAAATATCACACACTAGGGAGAACCTTGCAAGAATCCAACACCCACTCAGAACGTGTTTGTCTGAACAAAAATACCCAAAAAAACCTGGAAAGACAGACAGTTTTGGTGTTGTCCCTTACCCATGCTGTGGTCACTGTGGTTGTAATGTGCCAGAGTTTGATGCTGGGCCCACTCAGAGGGAGTTCCAAAACCAACGACCGTTCCAGCTGCTATCCGCATCCGGTACATTTGGTTGGGCTGCAACTCTCTCAGTGTGAATTGAGTCTCATTGCCCCCAAGTTCAACTGAGAAAACACTGTCATCTGTGGGAATATGGAATACACACATTAGTAACTCCCTGGATCTTCAGCTCAACAAGTAGAATATACACTGATCACTCACTCTGATCCAGAATACTATATTCAATGAGGTATCGGGTAACAGCTCCTCGACTGTGCTGTGAGGACAATGGATGCCACATAAGCCTGATGTCTGTGGGGGAGGTGCTGGCTATAGACAGCTGAGGAGGTGCACTTGGCACTGCAAGAAGGAATAAAGGACATATTGAACTACGGGACAACTTAAGGAAAATCCGAAAGTGCGGTATATTACTGCTACATGATCACTTTAAGCCAATTTATGCTCTTCATTAAAAAGGAATGAGGACACAGACCTTGCCTTACACCTGTCTTCTGCATTCATTCTGTGCATAATCATTCTACAGTGGCTATAATTCAAGCAATACAAGACAAATCTATAGAGACATGACAAAGAGGTCAAGAGTGAAATGGAAAAATGAGAAAACCCTTCATTCTCATGTCACATGGATGACATCCGCTCACATACGCACACACACACACACACGCACGCAAACACACACACACCTACAGGCAATTTGCAGTGTTCAATCCACCTAACGTGTATGTTTTTGTAGGTGGGAGGAAGCCGGAGAACCCGGAGAGAACCCACGCAGGCAGTGTTTTCTAAGAAATGAATGATTGTATATTACTTATGAGCCTTTTAATATCCAGCAGGAGTTACTTGTTTGGCAACATAGCAACTACTTTATGACAGAGCAGGCATTGAAGGCTGGCCTTATTGTACCTGAGCAAAAGTTGTATTACTCACCGTCCTCCAACATCTCGACAGTAACTGGCAGAGACGGCCGACTAGCACCCATGGGAGAGTAAGCCACAACAAAGAATGTGTACGCAGTATGAGGGAGGAGATCTTTGAAATGATACTCTGTGGTGTCATTGTTCATTGCGAACTGGTACTCCACATTATCGGATCCTGGAAGAAAGATGCGGAATTTAAAAATGAAAATGTGTTTTTTTAGGAGAAAAAAAAAAGCGTATGCACAGAGACACACCTGCTGCGCGATGGCAGTGCACAGAGTAACCAATGATTTGGTCTGAGTTGTATTCCGGCTTCTCCCAGGTTAGCAAGGCAGTTGTGCTGGAGTAGGGAATGGCAGACAGGTGTCGAGGAGGGCTGGGCAGACCTTCCCGTACAATAACTGTCAGCTTAGCTGTGGCACAGGCTGTGCCCAGCCCATTATCTGCTATACACTGGTAGTAGCCTGCATCCTCCATTGCCAGCTGATTGATGAGCAGGACTCCAGGGCTTTGGCTCTTCACCCGTCTGAATGACTTAATGGGTTGGCCGTTCTTAAGCCAGTGCAAGAGCGGAGGAGGCTCGCCAGAACTGTTGCACACAAACCTGGCTGTGTTTCCCCGGGAAAGAGACACTGTCTCAGGAGGCTGGAGAATCACAGGGGGAGCTGTTGGAAGTAGGAAACAAAAAAAAAGAAAAAAAAAAAAGTAATTTTCTGGAGACATAATACAATTTAAATGTCAGATTTTGTATTACACCTTATTTTTTTCAAAGGCAGATGAAAACAGATTTGGTCAAAAATTATTACTGAGTGGAAGCAATGAGATCTAAAGATTAATCCTACACTGCTATAATAAAAAAACCTTTCGCCAGGTAAATGACCAAACCTTCGGAGCGCACACATCAATATTTTATCTGTGTAACCTAAAAGACTATTTCATTAATGAAAAATCAGTTTATCAAATCAAAATTGATTGGGAGCGCTAGCTAAAGCTGCTCACCACATATTACACTAACACATGAGCTTGTAGTTCGTAGTTGTCAAAAGAATTATGCATTCCATTATAGAGAGAGAGAGACGACATATATCCTACCAGGCACAACCAGCTCAGCAATGGCGATAACGAATTCTCTAGTCTTGGGCTTGTTGGCCCGACAGACATAGATGCCAGAATGGTGACGCCTTGTATCTTTGATGACCAGGTTTGTGGTGAGGATGACAACATCGGTAGAAATAGGTTTTCCATCTAATCAAAGGACAAAGAAAAGCAAGTCTCAATTCATATGAGGGGGAAAAACAAATTGTCGATCAGAAATAACAAAAAAAAAAAGCAAAGATATGTTTTTAGGCTTTCAGGTGCATGGTTGTCTGTCTCACGCACTAAGCCAGCTGGGATAGGCTCCAGCTCCCTGTGACCCGCTACGGCCGACAAAGTGGTGATTAGAAGATGGATGGGTTGGATATGCAATTACAAAAAAATACCAGCAGGTGTCTCTGTGACTTTTTAAACTGAACGACTTTGGACAAGTGACAAAAAATTTGTAAAAAAAAGAAAGAAAAGAAATAGACAAAATAGCACACAATTAACATGTCTTTAATCTTTAATATTTATTTAATACTTTATATCCACAGCTTCGTATTGAATAAGATAATCAATTAAGAAAACCATCATCTACAAAGTCACATATTTCATAATATGTTAAATGCCGTGAATACAATACGGTCACTAACTGTTATATTTGATAGCAGTAAAAATATATAGTTATCAATACAATCGTCTGTATATCTAAATGTTTATAGTGGTTAATTATGACAGGAAACACAAATTCAGCTTGTCGTGATCATTTCTATCGAGCATTACATTCATGCTTAGATTTAAACAAACTATTGGTATGAAAGTCTCATTGTGTAATGTTAACATTTTTTCTGTAAGTATGACATTAATAGAAAGAATGACATGTAAATAAAGCGAAAAGAGAGAAGAACAAACAAGAGGAGAAGCACTCTGGAACTTGAGTATCTGTGTTACCTTGTCTGCTCCAGGACACCAGTGGCTTCGGCTGGCCTTGTGCCATGCACTCCATCACAGCAGGACGGCCTAACATGACTGTGGCATTTTGAGGTGGTGCAACAATTGTCACTTTGTTAAGGGATTCAGTAGAGCCTGTAACAACAAATGCATACTTTGGTATTAAGGACCAGCAAATACTACATACATTTTCAAGTATAAAGGTATTGAAAGGTTTACATTTGCTTTCGAAGTTGACACCTATTGGACAGTAAGTTCACCCTGTTGAGGTCCAAAGGGTAAGACTGGCCTGCTTTTTTTATTTTTTTCCCCCCAGAATAATCAATGTAGTTCACATTTTAATTTCATGAAAAAATCCAAACATCTCTAAATTTGCATTATAAATAAACAAAAATTAAGTTCACTTGCATTATCAATAAATGAATACATTATTTCAGGCTGAACTGAGCTTAACAATAAGATAAGTCTTAAAACAGCGGTCACACATTGCATCTTGCCTTCCAAAATTCAATAAAGAAAGTTTTTTCCCCCCCACATACAGCCCATTGAGCCTCAGAAGGGTCAGTACAATTGGGTCAAAGTATGTGTTTGGACTTAGATTAGTGACATGACATTTCTGACTAGAACAGGATTCTGAAGAAGTTTCATTATAAATGATCTCTCGTGTTTGACTGGTTTTGTTGTGTTGTTGATTGTTGGAAATCCAGTCCCACAATGTCCAACTTCCCTTGAACAGAATGGAAAGCTGCCGCCCACAGTGTATTCCTTCATTATTCATTCATTCATTTGCTTCTTTTTCTTTTCATATTGACATAAAATATTTCCCCATCGATTCCCCTCTGATAGCATTTCATTTACAGACAGGTATACGCCTTCCACTCTAGTGTGTGTTGGAAGTACTATGACGCCACAAATATCCTAAAAGAATTATTTTCCCTTTGCATGGTAAAAATCTAATCATGTGCTTGTAGTGCTGTGTGGGAATGAGCGAGGAGTGATGAAGATTGGTCATACAGTGCTTTGAGAGGACTTATTTTCCATGTGCATGCCTCAGCATTCTGTAGGTAAATTTATTCCTCTTACATACAAAATGGCATCATATAACCACATTATGGATAACTCATTGGGATTACGTACAGAAATACTTATTTATGCATTAAGTTTCAAAACTGCCTTTGTGAGAGATATGCATCAGGGTGCTTCTTCACAGTAGTTCTAACTTCATGAGGACATGGATGTAGAGGTAGTGCCAAGATAAAACATGGAAGAAACTTGAAACGGACATTGTAAGGAGCAGAATGTTTCATATGTTCTACATCTTCTAAGGTAAATTACAGAAACTTGATCACATCCAGCAGTTAAAGCTGGGACTGGGTGTTACAATATTTGACTGTTGATGTATATGATGTTCTTCCCATTTGTGGTTTAAAAATTTTAGTGAGGGTAAACTGAAATAACATACAGAACAAAGCCTGAAAAGTGACCCTTCTGACACAATGTCACGTAATTACAGAGACAGCTTAGTGATTGCTACATACAATAAATCCTGCACAAAATGGATGTATTGGCTTATAAGTGTAGTATAGTGTGTACATGAAATAGAACAGAAAGTTCAATGATTGTATAAAAGCTTTTTTGATGAATCTCAGCAAATGAAGTCTGAAGGACATCCAATGTAAGCATTTGTTTCTAACACACAATTCCCCCTTAAAGTGCTTCGCATATATTTGCAATGAGAAATGGAGAGAGAAGTATAGATATCTATATTGAAAGGTCATTGAAGTCTTTAATAGGCAAATCAGAAAGACATGGAACATATATAAATAAGTCCCTCAAGGTATGAGCTGCTCCACATGAGTCATTTGAGACACAAGCCGTACGTATTTGTGTTCAATATGATCAAAATCTAAGATACAAACTATGTTTCGGGACACGACGGGAAATTAGTGGATGGATACAAAATCAGCTGAGACTGCAACTTATTTTTGTTGTGTTGGCGGATGGATACAACATTAGTTGAGAACACATGGGCGGATGGATACAACATCAAATGAGACAGGATCTCGTTCTCTTTTGCAAAGTGAAAACACAGCATGTGTGCTCATGACTTTTGCATTTCTTTTCATACTTTATAATTGTTTGCATACATTATGCATAGTCAATAATACACAGGCAAAGCATGCTTTTCATAATATAGAGGGTTTGCGCGGGTTTTTTTTTACAAGACTGGAATGGATTAAAATTATTTTATTCAAATGGGGATGACTTACGAGATGTTTGGCTCACAAAATCAATCATGGAGCATTCTATCGTGTGTGTTTGTGTTTCTTCAATTTTTTTGAATTGGCTGTTCCAAATTGGCCTTAGAAGAGAGTGTGTGTGAGTGTTTGCGTGTCTATGCGGAGCTCCGTGGTGTACTGGTGTCGTGGCCGGAGTTTGCCCCGCCTCACGCCCTAAGCCAGCTGGGTTAGGCTCCAGCTCCCCCTGATCCGCGCAAGCAGCAAGTTAGAAAATGAATGAACAGATGAAGGGATTTACTGTTCACACACAGTGACAGAGTACAGTGCACCCTTGGGCATTTGCGCATCAACAATTGCGAATCCACCTCATCACGGATTTTTAGTACGCAGTCATGTGATATCGTACCACAATTCTACTGGCTGATGGTAACCGGGACGTGCGCTCTGTTCCGTCAGTCTCAGACTTTCGTGAGACACAAAAGTGCTTTAACCAGTCGATCTTGATTGCGGATTCCTCAATCGCGTGTGGTTCCTGGAACGCATTAACCGAAAAGAACGACAGCGGACTGTATATCTAGATATTCTTCAAAAGATCTACTGAGGGATTAATAAAGGAATTTTCTTCTTCTTCTAAACACAGAATTTCACGTTATGGGGGAAAAACTTTAACAAATTTTAACTCAAAAATAGATATTTAAAAATATATACAGAATTTTAGAATTTTTACAACCAATACAGCTACAAAAAAAAGGACACAGTTAAAATACTAAAACACAAGAGAGGGTGCCCTTTTATTAGCACTTGAGAACCTAATAAATATAAATAATTAATTCCTTCAACTCATATCTCATTTTTTAATCTTTAGTCTTGGAGCAGTGCCCATCTGCTTAATCTAGCACTACAAAGACCTCACCTGTGGTGACAGTGAGCTTGGCTTCACGACTGATGTCCTTCCTAGCAGAGTTGAACGCGACACAGCGGTATACACCCTCATCCTCCTTGGTCACCTCCAGAATCTGGAGCACCCCATTAGGCAGGGAAATGAACCTGTTGCAACAGGACCAAATGAGAGGACAGGGTGCCAAGAGACAGAAAGTGAAACATGGCAACTGAGCCAGCGACAAAAACAAATTTGTGATTTATTATCTCTTTAGGTCACAACCTCACCACCTTTTGCTAGCGTTATCATAGCGTGCTCACTACAATAGTCTGTACAGATGGATGGAAGAGACGCCTAATGTAGAGGGGAACCGAGAGACGTGGAGGGAATCAGGAAGGCAGAGAACCAAAAAAAATAGGTAATGACAGTAAAGTAAATGATAGCACAATGAAAAGAAGGATATAGCAGAGGAGCCAGTAGATAGGAAGTCTACAGGGAGAAAGCAAAGGGAAAGAAAACAAGGTTGTGTTGGCCGTCCCTTAGATCATCTTTGTGAGAGGCCACATCCCACCAATGAGAACATACACAGGGGCCAGAAAGTATTGGGCAACCTAAAAAAATTGTAAGTTCACCCATTTAAAAAGATAAGAGAGGTTTGTAATTTTCATCATAGTTACACATCAAGCATTAGAGACAGAATGTAAAAAAAAACTAAAAATAAAAAAAAAATCCAGGAAAACACATTCAGAATCAGAATCTTTATTTGTCATGCTGACACACGTTTTCACTTGGGACCGTACAAAATACCCCTCTGAAGGTCCCAGTTAACCCGCTGGGTAAGAAAAAACAAAGAAAAAAGTTGAGTATGTAAAATATATACAGTGTTTGAATAGTAATGTTATATACAGAGTAACAGCTTAAGGTGTGTGGGTGCTCATGCTATGTCACACGGTGATGTTGATGGTGAGGATGCTCTCCACCGCACCCCTGTAGTAGGCCTTCAGGACAGGGCCCCCCAGTCCAGCACACCTCAGCTTCCTGAGGATGGTGGGCCGTCCTGAGCAGGTAGGAGGTGTTACAGCTCCAGGTGAGATGAACCCCCAAGGACCTGTAGCTGGAGACCACCTCCACAGCTGCTCCTTCGATGTGCAGGGGTGGGGGGGGGGTGTCTTTTCCTCCTGAAGTCCACCACCATCTCCTTAGCCTTCCCACGCTGATGCAGAGGTTGTTGTGTCTGCACCAGTGCACCAGGTGCTCCACCTCCTCTGTATCTGGACTCATCGTTGTTCTGGATGCGTCCCACCACGACTGTGTCGTCTGTAACTCTACTGTGTGACACATCGGGTGTTTCGCTGAGCAGTCATATGTCAGTAGAGTGAACAGGAGGGGGCTGAGCACGCAGCCCTGTGGGGAGCCGGTGCTGAGGGTGATGGGGGAGGAGACGGTGTTGTTTATCCTGATCTGTCTGTGATCTGTCTGCCAGGAAGTCCAGGACCCAGTTCGAACCCCATGAGGTGAGATCTTGCTTGGAGCTCCACTTCTAGGGAGGTTGTCTGTGATGTTATACTTCTTCCATTTTCTAATAATTTTCCAACTGTTGATCTTTTCTCACAAAGTTGTTTACCAATTGCAGCTCAACTCATCCCAACTTTGTGCAGTTGTACAATTTTATCTCTGGTGTCTTTGGGAAGCTCTCTGGTCTTGGTCATGGCTTGGTCTGGTCTTGTTCGTTTTCTAGCTGCCAAATACTTATGGGCCACCCATTTTCACAAATAAAATGTTTAAAAATGATAGAATATGATTTCCTGGATTTTTTAAAAATATTCTCTCTCTCTCTCGCTTGATGTATACCGACGATTAAAATTACAAATCTCCATCTTTTTAAATGGTTGAACTTGGAAATTTTTTAGGTTGCCCAATACTTTTTGCCCCACTGTATGAGCAACGAGCTGTTTGTGAGTCTTGCTGGGCTACAGCAGCTATTAGCACTTAGTCAATAAGGTCGGGGGAAAAAAATCTAAGGCGCCAGGGCCAGCAAAGCCACAGAGAAATGTCAATATCACTAAGTGCCCCAGAAAATTAGTCTATTTATGAGAGACAACTGACAGAGAGTGAAAATAGTCCATGTCTGAAAGGTCTTTCTTTTTATAAGACCACAAACAGGTCTACACTCAGGGAACACAGTTAGATATGTTAAAACCAAGTGTCACTGAGGAAAAGACAGGAGACAAAGCTGGAGGTAGCAGAGATGAAGATGCTGAGGTTCTCTCTGGGAGTGACCAGGAAGGATAGGATCAGGAATGAGTACATCAGAGGGACAGCACATGTTAGAGGTTCTGGAGATAAAGTCAGAGAGGCCAGACTGAGATGGTTTGGACATGTCCAGAGGAGAGATAGTGAATATATTGGTAGAAGGATGCTGAGTTTTGAACTGCCAGGCAGGAGGCCTAGAGGAAGACCAAAGAGGAGGTTTATGGATGTAGTGAAAGAGGACATGAAGGTAGTTGGTGTGAGAGAAGAAGATGCAGAAGACAGGGTTAGATGGAGGACACTGATTCGCTGTGGCGACCCCTGAAGGGAAGTGCCGAAAGGAGAAGAAGAAGTATGTTTATATGTAATTGAATACAAGGCCAAGCCAAATAAAATGAGTATTATATGCAAGGTCATTTTAGTAAAGATAGTGCTGCTGCTTCTAATCCCCTGTGGGACTCAGTGTGCATGTGAGCTTTACCGATAGATCTGCAAACCAACAGCAGCACAACATATGGTTTGTGCTACATTAAATTATTTTTATTTGTACTTGAACTGAATTTTAGCAACATATGAATTTCAGTTTACCTTTAATTAAATTGCCTCAGCAGTCCCTCTCCTCATTTGCAAGTTTATGAATACAAATTCACATTTTCAGATATAGAGGGCAATAGCCAACTTGAATTCTATAGTACAGTGGTCTCCTCACCACTCAGAATTTACATGGAATTCCTTCCTACATTGTACATATATGTGTTTTTCCTTGGTGAAGGTTTTCACGAATTGTTATTTAATTATTAACTATTAAATGTAATCCATGATGCAATGGACAGGAATTTAATATTATAAATAGTTATATAGATCAACAATAATGAATAAAGAGTATTAAATATAAGTGAGTTTTAGTAACTGAAATCCTCACACAAATCTGAGCTATTGCATCATCCATTCATAGATATAAGGCAAGGAAGAAAGACACAGAAATGTAAGAAAAACAATTAAAGATGACAACAATACACTGAAGGGTCACCTTGGTTCTTCAGGGACAGCCACTTTATCCTTTTCCCACGTAATTATGGGTGTAGGTGCTCCCTCGGTCTGGCACTCAAAGCGGGCAGCTCCGCCCACAGGCACGATCTGAGGTGATGGCTGCTGATGGAACTCAGACAGACCTGGGGACAAAGGGGTGATGGAGGTTACGAGCCATTATCAAAGCAAAAAAAAAGAAAAGATGATCTATTTATCAAGTACAAAATCAATGTATCTGTCCACCAGGAGATTTTGGAGCAATTCATGTTTCCATCAGCTGATATCCTTTAAGGAAACGCTGATTTTTGTTTCTACCAAACTAGCTCAGTGCAAAAAGTTTCACTGCCCACAGAGCAAGAACACCTGGCAGCTGGTTTTCTGACCAGTGGTGTTACTGTATTTGGTTTACCATCCGACTGAATGGTAAACCAAATGACTGAAACCCCATGGAGAATCTGTGAGGTATTACAGTGTTAAACAGCAAGATTAGAGGTCAGACCCCACAAAACATGAGCTGAAGGCTGCAGTCAAAGCAACCTAGGCTTCCATAATACCGTAGCATTGCCACAGGCTGATCAATGGCATGTATCGCAAAGTAGTGTAGAAATGCATGCAGAAAGATATTGGATCAAGTACTTAGTGCATCAATTTACACACTTTATAGAACTTAGATTTATCTGTATTACAAATCTTTTCTTTTTTTTTTAACTGATCTTGTGAAATATCCTTTTTTGAGCAGTGGCGCAGTAGGTAGCGCTGTCACCCCACAACAAGGCGACTCCGCGTTCGAGTCCAGCTCTGCACAGTGTTTGTGTGTTCTTCCTGTGCCTGCGTGGGCTCTATCCCGGCTCTCCAGCTTCCTCCCACCTCCAAAATCAAGCACTTAAGGTGAATTGCACCCCAGAGCTTTTGTGTGGCTCGGTATCGTGCCCGGAGTGTACCTCGCCTCACGCTCCAAGTTCGCAACCCCACGACCCACGACAGAGAAAGAAGCGGGTAATCCTTCCCTATAGCATTATACGGAAGGATGCACCTGTATAATGCTATAATTTGATGTTTTATTACATAAGATATATATACATTACACCATTGTGACACCATCTAACATTTATGAACAACCAGTGTGAGTCACCTTCATTAAACCAAAAATACAAGGAAGGCTGAGCACTGAACTGTCTGTGGTAGAAGTAGGACAGAAAAATAACACATTGCTTGTAATTGTTTGTCATATTATTTAAGATGATTAGAGTTGCTGTTTAACTGTAGCTTTTCACAGATCATTTAAATACCCTTGAATGTTATTATTTTTGTGATATCAACAGGCTTGGCAAGATTAATTCTTTTTCTAGATGAAATCTTAACAAGGCTCCAAGTTACATATTACATTCAGTCACACACACTTTGTGGATTATACTGAGCACCAGGAGGCAGCAGCGAGCACTGGCTGTGGGCCCCTAACCTCTGACACTAAGAACACAACTAGTTAGCTGCACCAGTCACTTTGCCTCTAGCTCTGAGCTAAATGTTGGGGGTGGATTCCAAAGGAACACGGAGAGAGAAAGCAGACACAGAAGGCAATCAAAGGAGGCAAAACAGCAAAACGGTAATTACACATAATATCAGTAATACTAATATATAACAGTCTGTAAGATGTTTTCTTCATGTGGAGCAAAACTAAAGAACTATCGTAATTTACACCTGATCCACACTATGATTGCGCATCGTCTGGATTTTAGCAATTACAGTATTTTCCACATTATAAGGTGCACTGGACTATAAGGCACACCTTTAATGAATGGCCTATTTTAAAACTGTTTTCACCGTAACAGGGCGCACTGCATTATAAGGTGCATAGAACAGAAACTAGTGTAGTGCTCTGGCTGCATTATGCATCCACTAGATTGAAAGAGATCGCATTCAAAACTACAGTATGTAGCCTTTTCTCAAATTTCAAGAGCCAAATCACTTCTACCGATAGGTGCCTGGAAATGCTGCAACTGATTCACAGATGTGGTTGACACCTGAGTTATCCGAGAACTCATCTTCAATGAATGGCCTATTTTAAAAACGTTTTTCATATATAAGGCACACTGGATTATAAGGCGCACTGTTGGTTTTTGAGAAAATTAAAGGCTTTCAGGTGCACCTTACGGTTGCGGAAAATACTGTTCTTGATGGTTCTAAATGATGATTTAAAATAAGATATTATAATACAATAATAAATAGTAGTGTTACCATTGTATAAATTGTAAAAGGTTTTACATAATTGCTGTATGTTTGAAGAAAAACAAATTTATAAAAAAAATTCATAGCATCAAATAATGAATACTGGTACATCGATGTACTGTTTTAAAAATAAAATGTGATTCAAAGAGCAGTAATGTTTTTATGGTTCAAATGTAACAAGGAACAAAAATATCTATTGGTAAAGGGCCACTCTTTGTAGGACAAACACTCGTTTTGATCAGTCAACTTGCCAAGGCTTAGTGAAAAGAAGTGTTTCTTCTCAAGCTTTGCTATAAGACATTCAAATTGTAAATGTGCAGCTCTGAAGCTGAAACAGACAAAGAAACTAGAAAAACTTTGACATGGCTTTCAAAGGCTTTTGTACCTCTTGTCATAACAAGGTAATTACCCTTTTGTTCAAAGTTTGCACTTCGTGCCATTCTGTATTCCAATTTATTTTCATGCCACATGTTGATTTATTTGCACTATTTATTTGCACTAACAGACTAACCATGAGTGAAAACATAATAATTTCCCTACAGGGATCATTAAAGTGTACTTCTTTTTCTTCTTCTTCTCCTCGCTCTTAGTCTTCCTCTTCGTCTTCTTCTATGTTCATTCACAAATATAGTTCTAATGGTATTAGGGAAATGTGATTGCATACAGGTTGTGCCTGTTCAAGGACAGAGTTAACTCATTTCAGAGATGAGAAGCATTTAGAAGGAATGCAAATTGCTTCAAAAATCCCAGGTTTCATTAAATTTCACACATATGTGAGACACTTAACAAGACCTCTACTTTGCCTAAGATTTGACTCAGCAACTTACTCAGTACTTGGGTGTCAGCTGTTTCATTGAAGCAACTCCTGTGCTAATTAACCCTGACGCTTTTGTATTGGTATTTGTATTGTTGTAGATACTTTATTTGCATTACGCTAGTATGAACTAGCTAAATGCACTGTATGGCCAAAACCATTTAGCTTGCTTTACACTACAGTCTGCTGCTTACGTATATGAAATTTGGCACATTACTGAAAATCTGTTTAATTTTTTTTTTTTTTTTAACTTTATATACTTATTATGATCCCCAAGGGGAAATTAAGACAGTGCACCCTCTCTGTCAGCTCACACTCCAGGTGTTTTTTGGGTGAGAGTGGGAATCGAACCGCCGATCTTAGAACATTGGACGACCCGCTCTACTTCCCGTTCTACCACTGAGCCACTGCCGCCCCGATATGTTTGCTATATTTTTAGTATTTATAAAATCGGGGTAATCAGAAGGTTTAATGTCCTCTTAGTGCCATTAAAATACTTGTAAGTTTAATCTTGTTAATCTATCAAACTATTTCTATCAGGACTGAAGTGGGACTCTGCCAAGTCGTCCAGCCAAAATAGCTTCCATACAGCAGCAGTTATCTTGGCTAAAACACTGCATAATGGTGGAGGCACAATGTTATGTAATTTGACTTTAAAGAAACATTGAAGGGGATAGTGGCGTCCCAACAATCCACACTACCACACGACATTGCTTTAAGTTTAACTTAAAGCCAAATGAAAGTGTTTCCAAACTCAAGATTTATAAACCCATATCCTGAGAAACTGCTCGACAAACAGGGTGTTCTATCCAAGATTACCCCGAACACACCAACTGTTGGTCATGGCAACAAACTGACCATCTGTGTTTTCCTATTACACTGGGAACAAAGTTTCTCAATGAGCACGCAGAGAAAAAACAAACTTCCTCACTCATAGCAGCAAAGAACAGGTGATTCATCTCAGACAATGTTGCGATGACTGTTACATAGCTGGCTTTGCAACATGAGTTCATAATTAACCCTTACCACTTCCACTCATTACCCAGCATAGTGTTCTTGTGTAAACAATCACCTGTAACACTACCAGAGTGTGTGAAAGCATGCCAGACTGTCTGCCGTGTGTGGGTGTATACAAGTGTAAACTTAGTTATTTTTACTTCAGTGTTTACTGTTGTGTGTCATGTCATGGCATAGACAGCTTCAACTGGATCACTTGTCTTTTTATACGCTGGAGTGAGTGGTTATGAGTTGCAGTCGAGCACAGTAGTTTGCCTCAATGCAAACAAGGACAGCAGGTTTTTGAAGAAGAAACATTGTACAATGCATGATGGATCAATGGTGACTGGCTCAGCTTTCACCACAAATCTAATAAAGAATAAGTCATCATTCTATTACCACAATTCTGTGAGTGTCCCTTGACATGAAATTCCATGGCAGGTCTGTCTGGAAATGGACAGAACACACCCACTGTGATTTTTCAAAGTTGAAATTGCTCTGTCTGGATCTGTAATGGCACATTGGAGTACATTTTCAAAATAAGACCCTCAGTAATAAGCAGGCTACTAAGATACAGTACAGGGTCAAAAATATCCGACAGTTTTCAAATGACAAAGACTTTATGTGTATTAAACACAGTTTTAGACAGTTCCTCCTGAAGAGCTGAAAGCAAGTTCTGTCCTACTTTATGACTTCTTTTTCATTTCTCTCTCTCATTCAGTCTCTCTATCCATGCTCTTTACTTTATCCTGAGTTTTTCTCTGTCTGTCCGTCCCTCTATCTATGCCCCACACTTTGGCCCCACAGCTATCAGATTGCATCTTTTTCCCCTCCCCCTGTGCAAGCAGATAATTCCACCCATGACCTTTTTGCTACCCAGCTTTCAGGCTGACTAACAGCACACTGTAAATCTTTGATGTACATTTACAGGGAACAGTATTCTGCTGTTAATGTAACTTAGAGACATGCTGTGAAAACTGCAATGCATGGAGAAGGAAAATGTGATGACAATTTTTTTTAGAGAACATGATCATTTACACAAATATACTTAAATTAGCATTCTGATAAGGGCAAAGAGAACTGTGGCGAAGAAAAACATCAAACTTTAATATAAAATTGAACAGGCCCCGTCAGTATTATGTCAGAGATGTCCAGAGCTGCATTGATATGGAAATCACCTTTGGGCACACACAGTAGAATTACTCTTGCCTGCTTGTCTGTACCTATAATATTGTAACAGGTTTATTAAGGAGTATAATGTATTTACATCTGCTTAAAAAATAGTGGACAAAATTCAATGAAATTGCACACATGCTTTGTAGAAACCATAACAGTGTGTATGGCATGATTGATTTCTTAAGATTTTTTGTTTGGTTAACATTTGGACTTGACGTTAGGTGATTGGTGGTGGTGTGTGTGAGTTCTGTGAATGTGCAGTTTATACATTTTGAAAGTTTTACCTGCCGAAAAACAAAACATACATCAAGTCATGTTACTGATAAAACTGATTACTTTTATGTTTTACATTTACAATAGCACAGGATTAAAGTGTATTTAGTTTTGGTAATATAATGTAACTAACAAATTCTAAACAAACAGACTGCGGTATGCAAATTTCCATTAAGCATCTCATAACTTCCAAAACTGTTAGAAGGTGGATGATTTTAAGTACTTAGGGTCAACAGTCCAGAGCAATGGAGAGTGTGGAAAAGAGGTGAAGAAGCGTGTCCAGGCAGGATGGAACGGGTGGAGGAAAGTGTCAGGTGTGATGTGTGATAGAAGAGTTTCAGCTAAAATGAAAGGAAAGGTGTACAAAACTGTGGTGAGACCAGTGATGTTGTTTGGTCTAGAGACAGTGTCCCTGAGGAAAAGACAGGAGACAGAGCTGGAGGTAGAAGAGATGAAGATGCTGAGGTTCTCTCTGGGAGTGACCAGGATGGATAGGATCAGGAATGAGTACATCAGAGGGACAGCACATGTTAGAGGTTTTGGAGATAAAGTCAGAGAGGCCAGACTGAGATGGTTTGGACATGTCCAGAGGAGAGATAGTGAATATATTGGTAGAAGGATGCTGAGTTTTGAACTGCCAGGCAGGAGGCCTAGAGGAAGACCAAAGAGGAGGTTTATGGATGTAGTGAAAGAGGACATGAAGGTAGTTGGTGTGAGAGAAGAGGATGCAGAAGACAGGGTTAGATGGAGGCAATCTATCTCTCTATCTTCAATTGCTTATCCGGGGCCGGGTCGTGGGGACAACAGTCTCAGCAGGGATCCCCATACTTCCCTCTCCCCAAACACCTCTTTCTGAGGGATCTCGAGGTGTTCCCAGGCAGCCAAGAGATATAGTCTCTCCAGCACGTCCTAGGTCCTGACTAAGGTTTCCTCCCGGTATGACATGACCTGAACACCTCTGAGGGAAGGCATCTAGGAAGCATCTGGAACAGATGCACGAGCCAACTCAGCTGTGGAGGAGCAGTGGCACCACTCTGAGCTCCTCCATGGTGAGAGGAGAACCATTAGAGAACCATGGCCTGCTGATCTTCATCCCACTCAAGTTGCACTCAGCTTTAAACTGACTCAGCGCATGCTGATGAGGCAAATAGGACAACATTGTCTGCAAAAAGTGGAGATGAAATCCTTTGGTCTCCAAACCAGACTCCCTCCAGATCCTGGCTGCGCCTACATATTCTGTCCATAAAGATTATGAACAGAACAGTGATAGAGGCTCTGCTGATGTCCAACATGCACCTGGAACAGGTCTGACTTACTGCCAGTAATGCGAACCAAGCTCCGGCTTTGGTCATACAGGGACCAGATAGCCCTCAGGAGAGGTCCCCGAACCCCATGCTCCCAGAGCACTGCCCAGACGATACCATAAGGGACACAAACAAATGCCTTTTCTAGGTCCACAAAGGTGGTTGGGCAAGCTCACACGAACCCTCAAGCACTCGAAGAGTGTAGAGCTGGTCCAGTTTAAGCAACTGAGACTTAGGACTGTGATCCCCTTATAGTTGGACCAGACTGTCCGGTCCCCTTTTTTTAGAAGAGGGACCACCACCCTGGCCCACTAATCCAGAGGTACTGTCCGCAACTGTCATGAGATGTTACAGAGATGTGTCAACAAGGACAATCCTGCGTATCCAGAGACTTAAGGTACTCAGGGCATGTCTCATCCATGCCTTTTTAACTTCATAAAGGTGCTCAATACTGTCAAATCTGCTAATAGTAATGACTTACAACAACTTAACAAAGCAGATCTGACAAACTTGTTTGTTCCATCTTGCATGTAACCCTTTTGGTTGACATTGTTTCTTAGGTGGGTGCATAAGTTGTACATTTTGCGGATTTTTTTTCTGCTCTACTGGCCATATTTATAACTCAGTAAAACCACGTGACTCATGCAGATTAGAAATGACGAGGAAGACATACACTAATGTAAAAATGCCGCATTAAGTCAAAGATTGTGCGTACCACAGAAAAATGTGTGGAAACTGTCTCTGTTGACATAAAAAAATTACTTCTGTGTTTTGTAACTGCATGCATCATATTAATAATATGGATGAGGGAGACCATGCTTCATGAAATCAACCACAATAGGAGTCAGGAAAATTAAATTCACCTTATAATGAGTAAGATTAACTGGTCCAATTAAAAAGATTCTCAGAATGATAATTAACCATTGGATGGATCTGTTAATATGCAAACTATATATTGCTTCCGCTGTCTTGCCAAGACAAGAGTGAATTAGAGAATGAAGTACTGAAGTTCTACTTCCATATTTCACCAACATTAAAGAGGACTGTTGTCTTTCTCCTCTTTCAACGCATTTGCATGCTTCACGACAAGAACATGTGCATTATACACTGCAAAAATCAAACCGAAGCGGGTGGATTTCGAAAAAGTTTAGACATATATGATCTCTGCTATGGTTTCTCTTCAGCAACATTTCTACCAATGGACACAGTAGAAAATACAAATCGCCATTTACCATCAATATCAAGGAAGTTTGGTTTCAATCTATTTTGTCTTTTTCACAGCCTCTCACCACTGATTTCATTCAAAAATTGCACACAAATGCACACATGTACACACACACACACACACACACACACACACACACACACACACACACACACACACACACACACACACACACACACACACACACACACACACACACACACACACACACACACACACACACACACACACCACAAGGTCATTCTTAATGGTTTCTAAATTTTTCTTTTCACCATCACCACAAACTCTCTTCAGTTATTTCCACCTTCCCACCATTCATTTAACACCCCATCCCTCCCCTTTATTTCTTATTGTTCCTCAAAAAACAGACCCTCATAAATAGACATGACAGCTGACAAAGACAGGGGCATCCACAATGGATAGTCTCATTTTACTCAAAGCTAATGACTAAATGAAGACTTCCACTTAAGTGCTTGAGATACAGAGGCCCCCTTGAAGCAGTGATTGAACAGCCTGTCTTTCATTCCCCAAATACACATCTTCCTATTCATTTCTTTCATTCACAGCCACCGGTCCTGTGCATTTTTAACAGTGTGTTGATACCTGTAGCTGAGACACTTAGCACACAACCAGAGGATAGGTCTCCTATCATCTGAGGCAAAGGGGAACGAATGTCATCTCTACCCATGCATGGAAATTCCTTCGGCGGGTATAACAAATCACATGTCTATATCTTTCTCTGTCTGTCTTTCTCTTTGTTTCTCATTCTCTCTGTCTGTCTTTGTCTCTGTCTCTCTCTCCCTGTCTCTGTCTCTGTCTCTTTTTCTCTGTCCTCTGTGTGTCTTTCTCTCAGTCTCTCTCCCTCAAGACTTTGAGGGCTACAGCAAGACAGAACTCAACAACGCATACTGCTCCTCAATGCAGTTTTACATGCATTTCAATGTGCAAATAAAAGTCATACTTGGGGGTCCTACATGAAAAAGCAAAAAAGTTGCATAATTATTTTCACTTACTTGCTAGGAAAACATTGACGGTCCGGCTGGTCAAGGCTCCGAGGGTGCTGGCGCTCACACAGCTGTAACTGCCTTCCACACCATGAGGTGAGTGTCCATCCTTTGAAGTGGGCAGCAAGAGGAGGGATCCATTTGCCAGATACTGCAGGTCACCCCCCTCCAGAGGCAGAGGCTGACCATCCTGAAGCCAGGTCACATTGAAGAGTGCGTCACTGGACCCAAGGTTGCAGTCCAGCAAGAGGGGAAAACCTGGTTCCAAGAATACATGGCTGGGCCCTGCCCCACAGCTCAGCTCCACTGAAACAGGTTTTTCTGTGTTGGACAAAATAATAAAACATTTGTTGACCATATGCTGTATATTCAGAATTCAAAGTTAAGTCTTAAGTCTAACAATCAGTGTTCAAACAAAGCAGACGTCTGTAAAGGCTGATCATTACTTCCAAAGGATCTGATATACACCTGTATATCACAGATAACAGACCAGGTATTCAAATAACTATGCCATTGATCATACTTGGTTATTTACTTCATCAAAAGCAGCCTTTGTTAATTTAGCATTTTGGAGCATAGCGTCAATATAATCTGAAGTGCTGGCAGCACAAATGGATAGAGGAAGAGCATTCCCTAGGCAGGATGATTTAGGGTCAGGGAAGAGCCAAGACTCAGGATTATGGGTAGGAGCAGGTCTGAAAATAAAGTGGTTGTTGTGTCTTGAAGAGGGTGTTATTGTTTATTCAAAGTCCAACCAAAACTTTAAATTTTTTATTTCAAACACTGTTCACTTACATGCATTTCTTTAATAAACTTGAATAAACTTCTTTAATTGCCTATCTTTTCATTGCAGTCTCACCTATACATCACCTATCCTTGCTTTGTTTTACCTTTAATATATAAATGACACACTCCATTATTCTAATAACGTTCGTGAATAAAGAGGAAGAAGAAAGTTCACAAAAAAGTAGAAGATCTTTAGTGAAAAGAGGGTTGAATAGCAAATGGGATGGAAGACATAACTAAGGACATATTTTCTCTTAGAATAATGAAGATATGTTGTCAATTACTGTACTAACCTTATCTAATATGCATTTGTTACCAAGGTCTAAACCTCTTGTAATGCAGCATTACATTTCCTTTATAGCATATAAATTATATTTCTAACAAGCGGGTATATTTCTAAGAGACCGTACAGTAACAAAAACTGAAATTTTTTTCTCTACTCAATTTTTTTTCTAAAATACAGTGAATAGTGGAATTATTCTAAAAAATCTGTACAATAATTTGCTTTTTGCATCAAAGAAATCTGAACAATAATAAAAAAAAGTCAAATATTTGCGCACTTAGGAAATTTAATGGGTTTTTTGGTGTTCTAGTACTTGAAACAGACAATGACTCACTTGTCTAAGTCATCTTCATCTTCAGCTTATATTCCTCATGAAGTTTACATTGTTTTCTTATTAAAGCTGTTTTTCCTTAGAGCTTTTTCTAAGTGCATTTTTTGTTGTGTTGCAGCAGATTGAGCTATTTCAGCTTTCCCTATGTAAGTCTTCAATCAAAACTGTTTTCGAACCAAGTCAAACTCCTTGAAGACCATTTCAATTCAAACAAAGTTATGTGATGACATTATGAACATGGAATATGAAACGACAGTAGCATAATAGTTTACGTATATACATTCATACAGGTCATCGTAATCCTCAAAAGGTTGAATTTGATGGAACTGGACTTCTGTTGAAGAATCAGTACAACTTTTCAACAGAAAGTGAACTCCTTCAAAACACCTGAGAATGGAACAGACTAACAAGAAAATAAAAAACATCAAACAAACCTCTCTATGAATCCCCCTCACAACATAGAGATTTATACAAACACCTATATCTAAAACCCTGGAACAAACAGGGGTACATGCACGCATAAAAATATCAAAACAAACTCACACTCTTGTTGGAACAGGAACAACCATCTTCAAGTAAATGAGTACTCACTGACACAGCCCACATCAGTACATTTCACAGCTCTCATTTCAACAAATTTGGTGTCATTGAGTCATTAAAACATTAGCAGCTATTTCCCAGATTACTGCTGCTGAGCTAGGGAAAGGATGAGAGGTGAGAATCAGCCTGTACTACATGGAGGCCTTATACCACGCAAAACAGTGAAGTGACGGGTTGAGAAAAGGTGAACAAAGAATAAGAAAGCAGCATTATTTACTTACTACATATTTACTTTTAGCAGGTGTTGGACATGTTATCCTGTATAATACTAAATATACTGTATAATACAGCAAAATAAGCATAACACTTTCACAGCCTTGGACTAATTTGACCTTTCCAACGATTGAAAAACAAAAAAAACTAAGCAGGCAAGTATATCAAACATTTCAGTAGTCGATATTTCCTTTGGGAATAAAACAATATCACATACAAAGTGTACCTCATTATGTCCTAGATTTGTGGCTATGTAAAACACTTGCATTTCTACAAATATTCTCATACTGGAATGCATGCACAAAACCACACAAAGACAGAAGCACATATACACAATAACTGCTAGTACTTCATAAGGCCACAATGTGGTGAAGAGGGGAGATCTGAGGAGAGGCCATTTTGCTATTTTACTGTACAAATGGGAGCCGGTGGGAAGGAGAGGGTGCACTTTAAGATATAGAATTGGCTTTGTGATCCAGTGAATGGGTTGTAATGGAATTGTGCCAAGCAGTTCATGGCTTATTCTCAGTAGAGAAACCACAATGGTTTCCGAAGAGAAAGAGGGAAGGAATAAGGTGAAACAGGACATAAGGAGACAAACAACTGATACAACGAAGCAAACAGATCACACATAAATGATTAAATGCACTTTTGGTCATTCATAATGGATTTCGGATGTTACCAATAACAGCAAGATGAAAAACACATTCATATATTGGTGGTTTGATGGACTTCAATACAACAAAAGTAAATATAAGACATGCATAGTGTAAGTGTAACACTAATAACTTTAGATCACACAGTGACAAAGAAACTGAATTCTATTGCAGAGAAAAAGATTGGCAATGCATCTGTTAGTTGGGCACTGCTAACAATATCATCATTTCTTTAATTTATGCTCTTGTACTAAAGGTGACGTATGAGGTGACTGGCCTTATGTTAAGAGGCGTAGTCTATCTACATTCTTTCACAAACCACAGGAGAAGCTTCATTTAAATTTCAAATATTTTACTTTGATAAAAGGTGTTTTTAATGCCATTTTGCTCATAGTCACCTGCATGTGATGAGGGGTACCATCAAACGACAGTAGCATAATAGTTTACGTATATGCATTCATCCAGGTCATCATAATCCTCTTCTTCTTCTTCTTCTTTTCCTTTCGGCTTTTCCCTTCAGGGGTCGCCACAGCGAATCAATTTCCTCCATCTAGCCCTGTCCTTTGAATCCTCTTCTCTCACACCAACTACCTTCATGTCTTCCCTCATTACTTCCATAAACCTCCTCTTTGGTCTTCCTCTAGGCCTCCTGCCTGGCAGTTCAAAACTCTGCATCCTTCTACCAATATATTCACTATCTCTCCTCTGGACATGTCCAAACCATCTCAGTCTGGCCTCTCTGACTTTATCTCCAGAACCTCTAACATGTGCTGTCCCTCTGATGTACTCATTCCTGATCCTATCCATCCTGGTCACTCCCAGAGAGAACCTCAGCATCTTCGTCTCTGCTACCTCTAGCTCTGTCTCCTGTCTTTTCCTCAGTGACACTGTCTCTAGACCAAACAACATCGCTGGTCTCACCACAGTTTTGTACACCTTTCCCTTCATTTTAGCTGAAACTCTTCTATCACACATCACACCTGACACTTTCCTCCACCCGTTCCATCCTGCCTGGACACGCTTCTTCACCTTAAGGTGAGGAGGAGGACCTGGAGGAGGACCTGGTCTCCGGGAGGAGACCAGGTCATCATAATCCTCAAAAGTTTGAATTTGATGCAACTGGACTTCTGTTCAAGAATCACATCAGTACAACTTTTTCTTTTCACAGATTTGTCTGTGTCCTTTCTTTGTTACTAAGTCATCAATTTATATGTATATAATGTATACATAAATACATATACATATACACACACACACACACGCATAAATAGAATCGCTGCTCCTCCACCTCCAGCTGAGCGAGCTGAGGTGGCATGGGCATTTGTTCCACATGCCTCCTGGACGCCTCCCCGGGCATGTCCTACCGGGAGGAGACCTCGGGGAAGACCTAGGACACACTGGAGAGACTATGTCTATCGGCTGACCCTCGAGATCCCCCTGGAGGAGCTAGAGGAGGTGTCTGGGGAGAGGGAAGTATGGTCATCCGTCCTCAGACTGTTACCCCCGTGACCCGGCCCTGGATAAGTGGTTGAAGATGGATGGACGGATGGATGGATGAATGGATATTTCTTTAACCTAAGATCACATGCCACATATACTGTACACAAGTTGTGCTTGCAGCTCTAAAAGGCTGTTCCATTGTGTTTTTTCCTATAAGCTGACTTTTGGCAGGCTAACATATTCTCAAAAAGACTGTCTTGAACGTTCTGAAAGCTGAAACCTCCTAATAATTAAACACTAAACACACAGATACGATCAGTAAGTATGCATTTCACAGTTAATGAAGTAAGGTATTTTACAAATTAAAAGCTTGACTTCTTTATGGTGTGGAATAAAATTTAAGGGACAAAAAAAAAGAGAGGCAAATTTCAAAAATAGAAATTTTATGGTGTTGACCAAGAAGGCTCTCAAGAGGCCACACAGAAAATACTAGGTAAAAAAATGAAAAGGAGGATGAAATACAAAGAATAACAGAATCAAATTGAGACCTGAGCAGTGCATACACGATTAGAGAAGCCTTGAGACTCAGCAAAAAAAGAACAGTGAAATGTGATTACAGAGGCTTTTCTGAAGAGGAACCACTAAAGCACTCAAAAGCAGTGATAACGAGATTGCCTTGTACCTCCTGCTAAATTGACATCGAAGCAGTGTATAATTGCCATGAGTCCGGAATGATGTTAGCAGCGTATTATATTGGAAGGGAATTCATCTCAGAAAAAAATCACTATGTGCAAAACCAAATACAGGCTGAGTGGACAGGGACAGATGGTGTGACTGATAGCACTTGGCAGCATTCAACAGGAAAACTCTGTGTGTGTGTGTGTGTGTGTGTGTGTGTGTGTGTGTGTGTGTGTGTGTGTGTGTACGTTAGCATGTGTGTGTTTGTGTGTGATTGGTCCGTATACCACAAACCTAACCTCAAATCAAGCTCAACGAGAGCAGGCCTGCTGTTTCAGCTGCTTTGGTTTACTAATTCAATTACCTTACACATCAACAGAAACAAGGTGAAAAAATAGGCTCAGCACTTACATGCACTTGTGGCCAAAACTAGCCAGCGAGAAAATAAATCAATGCAGGTAGTCCTCAAATTATGAACATTCGACTTAGAGATAAAAACAAACATGAGATGCCGTATCGGACTATTGTCCTGCAGTTCCCCTTTCTTCCACACTCCAGCCAAGCAGCACCGCTGCGCACGCGCATCCCCAAAACTCGACTCCCCCTCTTGATGTTGTTTGTTGTTCTCTCTGTAGAGTGTCAGGCTTCACACTTTGAATACTTTACTAAAGTTGAATACTTTACTAGTGAAGACAGTGGTAGTGATTATGTTTCTGATGACAACTGTGCCTCTAACAACTACAAGAACTACCCCCACTTTCTCCTCTTCCTTTTCTCTAAAGGCAAGCTTCGTGCTAAATGCTACAGTACAGTACAGTGGATCATTAACATCAACATCTGACTGGCTGTTGTTGTTGGATGCACTTAAAACTGGTCCAGAGCTCCTGGACCGATTAGGAGCAAAGGTTTACTATAAACTGATCTGAATTTAAAACAAATGTGTATATTACGAGTGACGCTTAGGACTATGTGAATGTATTTGAATAGAATTACATGTTTTTATTCTTATTTATTGTAGAGTAACATGCATGAAATCATGTGCTTTTAACAGTTTTCTAGTGAATTTAAGAGTTCAATATTTGTGGTGGAAAAATGTTAAGTCACGTGAAATGATGTAAACAATTTTACTGTTTGTTTTTTTTTTGGAAATCAGACAAATAATCGAAAACGACTTAACTCAACTTAACTTGTATTTTATTTTTACTATGTGTTGTTTTTATGTCCTATGGTTTTTTCTGGTAATACTCTTGCATTTAAAGTAGTAACAGCTTTTAATTTACCTCAAATGGCGATTATAAATTGAAATTGAATAAATAACGAATTACAAACAATTCAACTGATGAATAATCTCTCTGAACCAACTGAGTTCATATGTTGTGGACTACCTGTACTTTGTCACAATGGTCAGGAGTAGATCTATAGATCTACCAATAAATCCAGAAGTTATATAAGAGCTTTTACGTTCCTCGCCAAAGACGCCAATGCCAGTTCTGGGTCAGACCGGGATGCGCTGCCTGCTGGTAGGAGAACTCTGTGATGGGTGCGTTTGGTTTAAAATACCAAGCGCACCCAATACCATGTTTGGTATGAAGTATGGTATTATTGTTTTATCATGGAATTTCAACGGGTTCCCGCTAGTTATTATTATTATTACATGTTTAAGCTATTCTTGCTGCAACAAGCTCTACAAGGCTATGTCTTCATTTCCACATAGTTTATCAAGCTATTCAAATGTGGAACTATTAAGTGCTATTGTGAAACTACACATGAATGTTTAGAAGATTTCGATGAAACTCTGAGGCATCGACTTTGAAAATGAATGAGCTACAAGGTAAACATGAACAAACAAACTTACGTTCTCTCTCTCAATCCCTGGCAGCATAATCACAAGTGAACACAGGTGTTCAAGGAGAACACAGTGACTTTCAGAAAACATAAATGGGAAAGTGATGAAGAAAATGGATTCCATACTATCGTCTAAAGAACTTCTAAATGGAGAAAAACATGAACAGAAAGACAAAAAAATCATCTCTATTCTAGCTGCAATAACCACATGAAGCACTGTAGTAGTAGCTAAGTATGTACAGACACAGCATGATGAGGTGGTCCAGACGTATCCTGCACACCTTTTTCAGTCAACCAGTCAAAATTGTATTAGTGACAATGCTCAGCTTTTGGTTTATATCAAATGCAAGCATGCAGAGATAATTTCTGTGAGGTAAAGCTTGGTGTCACAGCACTTACAACACACATGAGAGGGGAAGACATATATCTGGCCGTAAATGGAGGAATAAACCAGAAAAATATTAAATCGATCAACAATGATGGTGCTCCCTCCGTGATGGAAAAAGAAAAAGATATTGCCATATGATCCACCAGACTCCACCTTTGCTGAAGAGTTATGGATATGAGGTTATGAATATTGTGATAAAACCCATTCACTTTTTTCAGATCATCTTCATCTCTCCAGCATCACTAGAAGGAAGGGCAAAAGCACCTTCTTCCTACCAAATTTGGAAAGGAAAGCCAATGCATGTGAATAAACATATGAATGTGTGATACAGACCATAGCAGGAGATGAGGGAGAGGAGGAATGGCTTGCCGAACATCATGCACTTGTATTGATATTCAATTCAATACCTTTTTATTCTTAGGCATGATACAAATTGAACCCTCTTTGTGAGTTAAATGTGTCTGTTGGCAAATTGCAACGCTGTGTTTATTAGTAGAACAGTGGGCCCAACATTTGACTGAACCCACAGTAAGGCCACCTGTCACTCCATAATCTGAACAGCTGCCGTGTCAGGTGTTAACCATTATGGTCATTTTTCCTCCCAAGACGATACAGCAGGTCTCTTCTCACATTCAGCAATTTTAACCACAATCACATACATACTCAGTCCAAAACATTGCAAAAAAATTGCATTTGTGTGATCTTTGATCATGCAAATTTTTTTAATCATAAATGCATGTCTTGGGATGAAATTACAACCCTGAGGGATTTCTGTTAATGCACTATTGTATGTAAATTAAATGTGGGAGGCCAGGAAGGGGCAATTGTGCAGGTTGGAGAGTGTGGACCGGGGTGTATACACACCCACATACACCAAATGATTGACCCATGAGCTTATTTTCATGCAACACCTAATAAATAAGGCTTGATAAATCTTACTACCACAAGCTTGAAACACACTTGAAGATTCACGTAGGCAAGATATATATTAACAGGCCATCGCTGTTCATGGCAACCGTGTCAAGACCCTACATACTCCAGTGAGCTGCATTTTGCATGAAAGTGAACAATGAGAAAGAAAGAGTGTGGTGATACAAATATGGCTCCTGTGTGTGAATATGAGCAAGAACAGAACGAGACCAGAACAGGGAAAATATTCTAGAATGCGAGGAGGGGCTTTACCAGTACAGTCCCTCATGCTCAAAGTAAAGTGCTCAATCATCCCAGTCCAGCCTCCACCAATCACAGGGCAATGTTGCTGAATGCAGAGCCTCCCAGCAGCATGGGGCCTCCACATAACCATGTTAACTGGCCAATAGGCCCTCATCCAAGAGTCGACAAAAGCAAGCAATGAAACTAACATGGGAATGACACAGCAGTGTTAAATCAGAATGAGACTGCTGTGTGACACTACCCAGTCCATGCACTGATGAAAGGCATAATGTATTGAGCAGGCTTTCATACATTAAGCTAATGCTGGGATGTTCATTAAAAACATTTTCCATAGCTGACCTTTGAGTAATATATTTCATTTGACAGAGAACTGAGTGGTGTTGGTATTCATTAAACAAAATGTGGAACTTCTCCATGTCTCAAACCCACTAGTGAAAAGCTAAAAAAGACATTAATTTTATCAGTAACCCCGCAAATATTTTAACATGAATATTACCTTTATATTAACCAACAGGAATCTTTATGATGTCTAAATATACATGCTTTGATTCATTGTCCAAATAGTATTCTGTCCAAGGGTCTACATGGAAGAAATCAGAGAAAGGAAACATTAATTCAATTGCTCATTAGATCACAAGGTTGTATTTACAGGCAGATGCTGAGCTTCTCAGGTCGGCTCAGAATCACTAACAAAATAAATTCAGCACAATACTTTGAACATCCCAAAAGAGCAAAGCATTTGATTTCATAGCAGACATAATTGAGTTCAAGACCTCCTCTCCTTCTGTGGTGTGAAGACGGTGTATCTGGTAACGTGAATTGGTGCTCAAAGGGACCCTTAAAAATCAACATATTCCCTGCACAAATATGCCCAGCTGAAACTCAGCCCAGGGCATCTTTAAATAATATGCATCCTAATTTAGCATAGACTCTCTGGGGAGGAGATCAAGATGCACTCACAAATCGCAGCTGGCACATCCACACTTATACACAAAGCAAGCAAGCACAGAGGGTGAATGCACCTCAGCAAATACAATCACACAGACACATATGCAGATACTTAATTTACTGCTAATGTGTACTTAGAAATTCTCCGCAGGCACTGCTATCCACCGAGCTCTGCCCACTGAGCTCACAAGATCTGTGTGTGTGTGTTTACAGAATCACTGAACGACAGCAACAATAGGCACAAATTATGTCAGAAAATAGTAATTAAAAGTGCAAAAACACATCATTCATATGTCAATAAAATTATAAAGGAAAACAAATTAAGTAACAAGTGACAATTAAGTGACAAGTCTTTCCGTGGACAACAGAAGCCCCTGTACAAATTCAATGTTTAATTTTATCTACCAGCCAGTGTGCAGGAACAGCTGGCCCTACAGGGAAGACAAAACAAAATAGAATTGCTTGAAACATGACAGAGTTTAGTAAGAGACCTAGATGACAACTCTTAGGGGACCTAATGATGGAGACTGACTCCATTTTCCCGCAGTGGCTAAAGAGAGGAACAAGCCAAATCTTTAGCTCCATAAAGCTGCCAGTGGTTGGTGTTACGTACATCCGTTTGCCCAGCATATGATATTTTGTTTGCCATTGATAAATTCTGAGGGTGGATGCATACTTGGCTGATTTTTTTTTTTTTGTTGCTGTTGAAAAAAACAATTGTTGCATCAATAGTTTACAAAAGCAGTTGGCAGCAAAGAAGCCAGTGGAGGTTTTAGCCAATCTCAGCACCAAACCATAGTAACACGCCCCACGCCTACCCACCGGTTCTAATTTACTCTAATAATGTAAATACATATCGGAAAAGAATCGAGCATCAGCCCTGCAAATATAGGATGAAATTTTTCTAAATATCTGGGAGACTAAGTCCTGATATGAGAGTATGGACTTTGATAAAAGATGCATTGTTGAAAATTTACTCCATTCTGATATTTTTTTTGCTTCTGCTGTAAATATTGTACAAAATGCTTATTAACAATATTATTAGTATGATTAAGGATTTTCTAAGGAAATGAATCATTATGATAACAAAGACTTTTTTTTATCTAACAAGTTTGTGTTACCATCTTGTTTGTTAATAAATAATTGATTTCTGGGAAATTCAAACTGATCACTTGGTCTGCTTTGCATTACATTAATCCAGTGCTTTATCACCTGAGATTTCAGTGAAGTGTGGTGAGGTTCATGGCTGGTGAGGCACTTATTGATGAAGATGCTTACAAACATATAAACCTACAGTGTAGCTTATTGGTCATTTAATAAGCAAAAGTGAGTGGATTATTTTTAAAGTCTCATAGCAGAATTATTTACACATACAAACTGTAACACAGAAATAAGGACAATTAAAAAACTTTCGTTGTTACCAAATTTTTTTTGTTTTTTTTTCATTTTTATAGTAAGGCAAGTCAAAACAAATGAATGACTGACACCTGCCTCCCCTGACCGCACATCACTGTGAGATTGATGATGTGAATGTAAACATTGGAGAAAGTGGAAGGATTATAAGAAATAAGACAAGAGAAGAAATTACCAATAACTGTCACACAGTTCAGTGCAGCACAGATGAGACAATCATGCTAAATGTCATTTGGCTTTCCTGCAGTACATGATCCTCTTCTGGGACAGAGATAACCAACTGTCTGTGCTTCACACTGGACTTAGTGAAATTTGTGGCTAAAGCAGTGTCTCACAACCTTTTCCAGATTCCTCTCTTTTAACTGATTCATTGCTTGACACTCAAGCTTCAATACATTCAGAATATGTTCCTCTGACACTGTACCAAGCTGCAAATATAACCCTGTGTGTAATCCTTTTTAGCTAGAGAATGGACTTCACCCCAGAGTACCCTGGTGCAGTATGTGGAATAAATGGTTGACTCAAAAAAAAAAAAAAAAAAAAAAAACCCCAGTTCACTCCCACCAACACTGCACAGGGTCAATTAAGCAGTATGATCCCTGTTTGTGGGCTAATTTTCCTCAAGCGTTCACTTACAATATTAACTAAATGAGCAGATCATGGTAATCATGAGTATCATTCATTTCAACTTTACAACTTTAACCCTCATTACAGATGAAATAAAAAATAGGAAAACAAAGGTGGGTTTAAATTGAGGGAAAAACAGTTATAAACGGTGTGGTGATGGCAAAACATGGACATAAATGCTGCTTTACCTTTATTTTAATTTAAACTCATCTTATTTTTTGCTTTGTTAAACTGTTCCGATGTAGTCAGATATTCTCACACCAGTGCTGTTTGTCCCCTTTCATTTGCTTCTAACGGTTAAGCAGTTCATAATTAGTTCCCCTGTACAAGAAGCATTACAAACATAAAACGGGTGAAGGAAAAATATGTGAAGTACTTCTCTCCATAATCGAGGCATGTCACACGGGTAGAAATGTAGGAAAATGATGTATTTAAAGTGAACAGGAAAGACATCAAGTAAGCTAAATTCAACAATTTCTGGTGCAACTTTGTAAAGGAGAGTGAAAGCAGACTCAAATAAAATTTGTAACCTGTGAGTGAAAATCCTTTTCATAGCTCTACACAGGTTTTAATGATCTCATAATATTATGAATATGACACTGACATTATATCATGCAACTCTTGCTATATTTACAATTTTCGGATGTACAAATGTTTTGCAGCGATCAAATTCCCCTACCCATAAAGTCTTGCAGGAGTGTAGATCTTATTTTCCAAATTTGAATGTGCAGATTTTAAACACAAAAATGTCTTTGTAAATGATGTTGACACATTTTCATTCATTCGATATGGGCTCTTTGTTTCTGGATGAAGATACAGCCCTTGCCCTCAACTTGGCTCTGCCAGTGCCAAAATCCTTCCTGTCCCAGAATCACCCCAAGCCCCCACCCAATAGTCTAGTTCCCAAAACACCCATTCCCCACTTCCTAAACCCAACAGTATGCACACAAATAGATATGACCATATCAAGCCAACCTAAATGATTGTGTCATTGTATCATGGGTTCATTACTTTGCAAACATCATGAATATTTTTGCATTCATTTGATCATAAAGTATTATGCTGCTGTCAGTGCGTTGCAGAATTCTGAGTCAAAACCCTTGTTGAAGGTAGGTGTTGGATATTTAACCCGAGTTCAGCATGTAAGTTGTTTGAAGGTATTTTTATATTCTCATAAATGTGATCTTTTGTTCAACTGAAAATGCTTCAGACAATGATGAGACAATATATCAAAACTGTTTGCCACACAGCTTTCATAATTCTGTGTAAATAAATCAATTTCCACTCCTCTCGAGATAGAAAGCATCTCCATCATGTACGTACGAGAGATTTTATCATAATGTGACCACAGTCTCTAGTCAAGAGGATCTCAAGGGGAGTAATTCCTTCTGTCTGCAGGTCACGATAATGTAACTCTCTATATATTGCATC
This sequence comes from Antennarius striatus, assembly GCF_040054535.1. Lineage (NCBI taxonomy): Eukaryota > Metazoa > Chordata > Actinopteri > Lophiiformes > Antennariidae > Antennarius > Antennarius striatus. Next base: position 28,380,495 of record NC_090776.1, on the reverse strand, counting down.
CCCTGACCTACTACTAATACCAAATGGAAGTCAAAGTGGCACAGTTGCCTCCCTTTTAAGGTCTTTATATGCATAATTGAACCATGAATAATGGAACTTGCAATAAAATTATCATGTAAATCTCAAAACGTGTAGTGTCTGCCAAGAAGCATGTGGAGTAAGTACATATCGGATTAATTCTTTCATGCTATGGAAATGTTTCATGACAACACTAATCCTTCTGCACAATATTACCTTACTTCATTTTTGGGTACCAACACAGAAGATCATGTACTAGTACAGTTGCAGCAGCACACCCATGTGCAGACAATTTCGAGACAAACATGCTGCTGAATGAGACAAAAGTTAATACTGGCAATGATTTGTGTTCTGTTTGTAGAGGAAATTATGCTTACAGTATATAGAGTATGTGCTGCAGACAACACACATTGAAATATTATTCCCAGTAGACATAGGGCTGAATTAAAATTGGAAAACAAGACTGCAGCATTTACACTGGTAAGTAAACTAATAAAATATGAAATATCAAGTATGGACTTCACAGGTATTATATGGTACAACAGATGAAACACTGCCCACGTTGTCTCGTGAGGGTATGTTAAAATTTGACTGAAATCAAAGTTAAGTTTCGCAGCAGGTGTTTACATTTCTTATGATATCAGATCATCACTTTCTAGGACTGATCACTCACATTTGACGAGTTGGGACCAAAATAACATGCATCTATATTCTGTAACCACTTATTGCAGGGGGTCTGGAGCCTGTCCCAGCTGCCATTGCGTGGGAGACAGCATACGTCCTATTCCCAATTCATCATACAAAACAAACAACTATTGATAGTCTAACTGATGCCTTAGGCCAATTCATAGTCAACAGTTCACCCGTATTGCATAATTTTGGCCTGTGGGAGCTGGTATACCTTGAGGTAACCCAGAGTCGCATTTTCTTTTTCTTTTTTAAAAATTTAATGGTGAAATAGTGGTTTGTTTTCTGTAATAATTCAAACTGTGCCACAGTAAAATACACAACGTCTAGAGAAATATATGTATTCAGGAGTGGTTAAATCAAACCATTTCCACTGGCTGATTCTCTCTCTCTGTGTCTTTCTCTCTCTCTCAGGCTGAGTCACCGATAAATGCATAAACAGTCTATTAATGTGGTGATTTTCATTTAAAAACTGCTTAGCTCTGACCATTTTCCCATCAGTCTGGCTTTTATTTTGATCGCATATACTCCACTGGGTGACAGCGTTTGCAAAAGTGGAAACGGATTTAATTTTACCTTCTCTAAACATCTGTAAATTGAAAGACGTAGGCAACTCCGTGATTTGCCTACTTTGCTTCTTTGAATCAGTATCCAGGTACCTCTTCTATAATAGATTGTTCAAGTAGTTCCATACATTTTGGCTTTATGGTGACATGGCATAGTGGTTAGCACTGTTGCCTCACAGCAAGAATGTCATGGGTTCAAACACCTGCATTTTCAAAATGGCATTTCTCTGTCTGAATGGGTTTTCTCTGGGTTCTCCGCTTTCCCCCATCATCACAAAAAAACATGCATCTAAGCAACTTTAGGTTGTGTTGGCCTGTAGTGGCAAGCGTGCCCAGGGTGCATCGGACCAGGACTGCCTCTCCATCTAACCTTGTAAGTTTGTTGTACAGTTGTATGATAATAAATGCTTCTTCTTTTTTCTTTCAGTCCATGTGATAAAATTTTTTCTGTATGCAGGTGGTAAATATAAAGGCTGATCTTTTTAAAGAAAGTGGATAACCTCCACTGATGTTCTGCACAGCTCTTTGTCATGTAAATCTTGCAGCCACTCTTGCAGCCACTCACCCACCTGTGTGGGTAGACTTTCCTCCTCACGCCGACTCTTGAGAGTCTCTATGTGTGGGGAAATACAACTGTTAGAGCATCTAGCGCTGCAGCTCCCAGACATCCTCTTTTAGGGTTCATCGAGTTCCTCTGCAGACTATTATTCCATTCGAAGACATTATTGCTTGTTCCTCACAATCATCTCACACCACTCGCTGAGCCGAAGGAAATGGAAAACTTCTATTAACGAAATTACTATAATTAAAATATTGGAAGAACAAAAAAAAAAAAAAAAAAAGTTTTCTTTGTGGAAGGGCAATCAACTCATCCAAGCGTGTTCTGCTTTGCATGAGATTCCAGGACCGATCCTACAGGCATTCAAGCGTGCGGCCAAGCGTCCCGTTTGGGAGCCCTCTGGCCGCTCCAATCGGGGATGCTTGGCTGAAGCAATGCGCTGCAACTTTGGAACGCTGGAAGCCTCGTGTCCCGAGAAAAGACACCAGAAGTATCACAACCACAAATACGCACCACAAAAACCACGTGAGGTGAGCACAGAATACGAAGTGTACATGGAATGAACCGAGCAAGGTGCGTACCCATCCTGTATAAGCTCTTTTATTTATCACAACTCATTTATGAGTGATCGCAGGTTAGTGTATGGAGAGTGGCCCGCTGCCTCACACAACGCACTCCACTGGAAACCAAGCGGATGAATAAAGTGAGCGCTTTACCTTGCTTGGATGGACCAAAAAACAGCGAAAGAAGACAGAACACCCAAATTGTACTCTCCACCGCCATGTACAGCCTTTGGATTTCAAACAGAGGGGTAAGCAGCGTACGTCTATACAAGCAGCTATAGCGACATGCATATGTTGGAATCCGCTATGGTCTCCGTCGGTGCGTAAAGGAGTCCCCGTGGCTGCTGAGGTCTCTCTGGGTAACAGTCTCCTGCCTTTGTTCGCAGTCAGGTTGCATTAGTCAGGGAAGAGCCGTCGTGTCTCTCGGCGCTTCAACGCCATGTTGCGAACGAGTGTTAAGTGTGTGTTGGTTGTTCGTCCACACACACACACACACACACGGATACACACACACACACGGGTGTGCGCGCGTATGGGCGAACATGTGCGCGCACACTTCCCCCGCACACGCACATTCAAACCAGACAGGCTTGGCTGGGTCGTCGCCGGAGTCCTGGAAAGGCTGTCGGTGATTCGAACACACCCCTCCGCGTCCCTCACTTACGATCCCAAACCCCTGTTTCACACCAACAATGGAGATTCATCGAGAGAGAAAAAAAAAGAAGAAGATGCGACTCAATTTATCCAAACAAAAAAAAAAAAAAAACGCGCTCGTTCTCACTTGGTCTGAAGGGATTCAGCCGATGGAGGCAACGCTCCATTCTGTCAGAAACAAATGAAGTGTGGGGATATGATCTGCTTAACTGACATGACTGCAAACGTGTTGCCCTGAATGAACCCGGTGTCTGGGACCCCCCCCCCCCCGTTATGTCTGTGGACATGGAGATATGGAGATACACATGTTTCGGTGGAATCGCGCATAAGATTCCCGTGTTAAATCACACACAATTACCAGGATATCCCGGTTTCACTCTGTGTGTGTGTGTGTGTGGGGGGGGGGGGTAGTATGCACCATTGTTTGTGCACACACTCGGATGTGTGTGTGCATGCAATTGCTGTATGAACGCTTTTGTGTAATAATTGCTATTGGTATTTTGGGGATTAAAAAAAAAAAAAAACTGGGATAGGTTTATGTGCTCCGTCAGCAAGACCAGACAAGGGGAGAACGAGGAGGGGGTGGAAGGAATAACGGGGGTGGCGTTAGTGGTGTTCATCCCAATCAATCAAGCAGCTCGCCTCCTGCACTGAGTGCTGAGGGACCCACTGACTTTTGCACATAACGGGAGCCAGCTGGAGTCCAGCCTTCACGGAGCGGACAAAGACTCGCCTGGTGCAGCACTCAGCATCACCGACACCAGCACCACCGCCAGATTCACCAAAGCAGGAGGGACACACACAAAGAAGGGGACCATACGTCAATGACTTTACGCGTTACCCTGTAAATGAGCATCGACGTGTTTTTTCTAACTTATAATTTACTGTTTAATGAAATGAAAGATCTTTTTTTTTTTTAATGTCAGGAGGAAATTGTAGTATCCAGCAAGTGCAATTAAATTTGAAGCAAAATGAGAGGGAGTACACTAGGATTGAGAATAAAAATGAAAGAGTAACATATGATAGAAAAAAACAAAACAATGAGGTCTTCTTGAGTATAGTGTGTCGAAATCACGCACATAGTCAGTGGAAGATGACCTGAAAATGAAACAAAGTCAGTTGAAGAGCATGAAGAAGGGCATGTTATCAAATGAAGCCAGCACCTTATATATCTACCTTATATCTTGTTCAATCTGTTATTTTATGTCTTTTCATATTCGTGTAATACTGATACGGAGCTGATTTGAGATGGCTAGATTAAATGAGATACATTTCCCAGGTGTCTGATTAAAGTGCATGTCTGGGCCGCTGGATTGTGTAATTGCAATAGAAAATTAATGCCATTGCTGTGTCCTCTGTGATTGTGGTCAAGCTGCTTTCCCTGCTTCTTTTTCCTCTCCAACTCCTGAGAAATAATGGACACAAACGACCAGCTGCTCGCAAATCACTCAACACGAGCACAAGAATATGAATGTACAAATCATCTATGAGACATTGCTATAAAAATGGTGTAATAAAATGCTGACAGTTTATTCTTTGATGGAGTTTTGGCTGTGTGCAAGAGACCCAGCAGTGAAATGACTTCCTATAAGAACCACAAAAGGTGATCTAGTGGTTGGTACAACCTACTCAAAGACATGTTTTTTAATTATGGGTAACCTGATTCCCCAAGCCACAATCCACCATGCTGCAGCAACAGTTGAAACCCCATCTGAAATTTGTCATTCCAGACTGGCAAAACCAGCCATGGACTGTGGCTAATATCAGTGTCTCTATAATTAAATATTGTTGTCTCAATAGTTTGTTACAACAGTTGTTGTTTTTACAAAATAAGAAGTGTTCTCCACCACTGGCAGACCATTTTTTCCAACAAACCCAGCTTTCTTTAGTCAAAGAATGAAAAGCAGGATAGCTAAGACGATGCATGAGATGAATTGCTGAGAAAAATATTTACAAGTTTGAAGGTCTGTCCACTGAGACCAATTAGAACACTAGAAGTGTAAACTGTTTTGTGGTCCAGTATGAAGTGGTTTTTAGGAGTTTTCTTGGCAGCAACAAGAAGGTTGTGTACTGTTTTTCTTAAAAAAAAAAAATCTGCAACAGAGAGTAATTTAAATATAAATAAATAAGAGTTATCCTCAGTTGCTGCAGTCCTGATACTGTCAGTTTTCACAGATGTTGTACTCACAGTGAAATGGCAGATGTTGTACTCACGGTGAAATGGAACCTTGTTAAATGTATATATATATATATATATATATATACGGTATGTGTAAGCTTTATTAATTTATTTTGCTTTAACTCAGATGCTATGTCTCTTTGTTAACGCATTATTGGCTGCTACACCTTTCACAGGTGATTGAAGGTTTGGTATTCAACTGTCAGATCAGATCAGATCGGTGGTGGGAGAAACATGGCTCTTATCATAAGCAACATAATCCAGCATATATGGAAACCAATTACTATTTTTACTGTTTGACCCTTCAATTTTTTTTATTTTTTTTGCAATAAACATCCTGCAAGAAACATCCTTCTGGACATTTGTATTGACTGAAACTGGATACTGGATATAGACATTCCAAACTCACCGTAAGTCACTCGTAAGTGGAACCTTGGTTTGAAACAGTCACTCTATTGTCTAAGTTCTGTTTCATGTGTACAGTCTGATGCAAACCATGTTGTTAACCAGTGGGAGTCAGCTTTCTTTTGCCTAGCTGAAGTCAACTGGTGCTTCAGTGTGTTTTTCACCATGTCCAGGTGCCCTGCTCGCCTACTAACACCATGTTGCACTCTATACAACCACAGCAGCAATGACAACAACATCAATGGAGAAAAAAAAATGGTTTAGTTTGTGCTGGAGACTGTTAAGTTTATTGATGCTCCTGCAGTATCGATTGAACCTGAGGAGTGACCTTGTTCTTTGGAGTTCATTTTAAAAGTTTCATCATAATCCTTTGGTATACATATAAAGTATTAGTGTGATGGCCGATCTTTTTTAAGATCTCCATTCTCAGCAAAATCATTGTCATGTAAATGTGGGCTTAATAACAAAGACGGGCACCCTGAACAATGGGAAATGCCCTCTGAATCAGAGCATATTCTATTAACAAATTCATGTCCAAGGCAAACAAAACCAATGAGCTGATGCACTCTGCAATTATCCCCAGTTTGTTCTCATTTGGAACTAAAGTTACTGAAGGAAATGCATCTTAACTTTTGAAAGTAAGCCATGCAATTTTGGGTTCTTCTGCATGGTTGCATAATGTTTCTTAAGAATGATCTGTTCCTGCTGGTGTAGATAAGAAGATATCCAGTAAAACTAAACTAGCAGTGAATGTAAAAAGTCATTTTTATCATTTTAAACACATTATTTTTTATTGATAACTGAAGTAGGTATGTGCAATATATATCACATTATTTTTGGTCAGTAAAGAAGACCAAATATAGGAGCCACTGAAAAGCTTAACCCTGATCCTGACACTGAGAAAAAACAAGGTTTTCTGATAGAACACTGTGAAAGTTGTTTTACAATAGTTGTACATTAATATAAATGTATATATGAAGAAACTATATGCTTAGATATATATTATGGGTACAGCTCTTATATAGATAAAGCATCATACATGTAAGCACAATTACATGAGCATTTTTTTTTAAATAGGGACTTTTAAATAAATATGAAACCTTTATTTCAGGTATGACATTAGTTGTTTATGTTTCATCATCATTATTCTTTACCATAAATTGGAGCTGTACATGTTGCGGAGGGTTGCATGAGAACAATTACCCAATCTTTTTGATTGAGTCCTTGAAGTTGTTTTTATTTGACATGTACTTGAAATGTGCTTACAGCAGAATGACATTGAAATTATATCAACCCTGTTTTTCATTACTCTCAATTGTACAGTGGTAGTTCTTATTTTTAGACATTAAGAGATGTATTATATGTATATTAGCATGTAGCAGACTAATCACTGGTACTTATTTATGATACTAACTTGCAGCTCTAGTTTATATAATATTATATACGTAACTATTTTTATGTCTTTCAATTAAGTCTTTTCATTTCAAGTGTATAATAGAGTAAGAAGACAGAAATGTTGTCTGCTGTGTTGTCTTAGATTTCTATATGCATCCCTGTATCTGAATTCTGGGTACAGTAGCCTCTGAGGTCTTTCATCTTCCTCAAGGTTAGAGACGCACTGCTCCATCTGACAGCAGCTCGTCTCCTGAATAGATAAGGAAATACCACATAGGAGCAGACTCACAGACATACGGAGCAGTGCCCCCAGCTGGAGGTGCTGGGAAGTGGCCATACCAGGTCCAGACATACTTATGCATTCTTCATGCCAGGGCTGCGAAGGGAGCAATGCTGAATGCTGAACAATCCCCAGTCTGCAAAGAACATGCTTTCAATTCCTATAGAAGAATATAATTTTTCATTTATGCTCCTCTGTTTGAGAATAAACTTGACCTCTAACATGAATTAGAAAAAAGTAGTCGTCATATATATGGTCTCCATTTCAAGATAGGTTTACCAACAGCAGTGAAATATTTAGGGAATAATTACTGTACAGAATGGTCCGTGGTTTGTGTTTGAATATGTAAATGAAGTTGGTGTATGATTGCCTTTCCACAATGTTATTCAAAGTCCTTCCGCTGGAGAGTTGCCCTCCACATGCTTGGTCTGAAGGAAAGTGTCTCCATAGAAACCATAACAACGGTGGCACATGGGGTAGGGGGTGACTGGGCAAATGGTTTTTCTTTTGGAGGACAATGACACTGGAGTGTGCTGGCGCTGGGCCACAATTGAGAGCGTCAAGCAGGGATATTGAGTGTCAAACAACAGGTACTTACTTTTACCTCTTTTAAACTGCATTTACACACCCACTGATGAAAATAAATAAAATGTACCAATGCATTCAAAATGAAAAAAAAAAGAAAGAAATATGTGTATTTGCTTGGGTAGCACAGTTTCATTTATCCTTGTGGATAATAAAAATGTGTCACCATGAATTTTAATGTAAATTTTTAATTTCCATAACTTTATTCATTACTGGATTATTTGTGGGTTACTTACAATGCTGTATTTTCTTTCTATATTTTTCATACTGTAGTCCTCTCAAGGTGTTAATCAACAATAAAGCATCTAGCCTTCTATGTATATCTTGTCTAAGGGGATGTCAATGCATGCAGCAAAGACGACCCAGAAGACTACCTACTGCATCAGTACCACAATTGAGAACGCTCACGGTAGAATAGTGACCATCTCATTGGAATCTTTTCAAAGTGAAGTAGGGCTTGTGGCTGAAGAAGGAGTGATAAGGTTCAGCTCTGTAAATACAGCAAATAGGATCATTAGTCCCTGAAAGAAGCAACCCTTGTCTGAAGTAGCTTTAAAAGCAGATGCTGAAACAGAATCCTTGTTGAAGTTTGCAAGGTGAAAAGAAAATAGTCAATGGCGGCCTTGTTTGCTGTGGAGGGCCTCGAGACACAGACAGAAAGATGAAGTGAGCAAGACAGACAAAGAAGTAAGATGGGGTGACAATTTATTGTAGATTTATGTTTAAGGCTAATAAAGTTTTGGCCTTAGGGAAAAAAAACTGTCACAAGCTAATTTAGGCTGGAATGCCTTCTGATTAATATTTGTGGACATAAAATTAAAAACTTGTGGGAGTGACACTGAAATAAAGTGAAAGAAGGGCTAAACTTCATAGCTTTCCACACTCAGCACGTGATAAAAGTTTATGAAAGGTAATAAAATTTATATTCATAGAAATTGTTTGCTTGTGTTTTTCTCTGACACCTGATGATGCGCTTTCTTCTATTAATTTTAGCAGGTGGCTCTCTTTGAGTTCTGACCATAACTGCTCAGATTTTACGGCGCCTTCACTAATACAATTCAGCTGAATGCTGTGCTCTGATCTAAAAATAGAGGTGTGTGAGGCAACGCATACCTGACCCATGCCAGACATTTTCAGAAAATCTTGAAATCACTGCAGTGGGTTTTGCAATTATTAAGGAAAATGATGCAAAATATCACACAGTAATACATGTTGAATAAAGTGGATAATTTTTCCCAGACCCAATAAATAAATGTTGGACAAATAGTTCATATGTGAAATGTTTCCATTATTTTGAAATTCTAAGAGGGTGTTAAACTGTTCCAACACAGAACAATTCCACCTGGAACTGTCCTGTGTTAAGTTTATGTGTTCCCTTGGTGTTTGTAAGGGTTTCTTTTGAGGTCTTTGGCCTCTTCCCACTCCCTCTTCCTACTTTCCAGGACAAACCTCCACCTCTCTAGCTTGTCTGATTTGCATGTTTGATTTGGCAAAAGTTTTGCGCCGGATACCCTTCCTGATGCAACCCTCTGTATTTATCCGGGCTTGGGACTGGCACAATAAGACACTGGCTTGCATCCTCTTGTGGCTACATTAAATACATTAATTCTACATTAATTAATTAATTCTACATTTTATATATTTCAAGTGTGTACTACTCTTGACATACAATAAATAAATATGGCCCATGGGGCTAATAAGAATATTTGTGTGGCAAGCTAACATTTTATTAACCTTTTACAAGACATTCCGGCAGATATCTTACCCCCCACTTGTGATTTCTTGGTTTGCAGTTTTAACAGTAAACCCAAGTCCACTCTTGATTCAGTTGCCCCTTTAAAACTAAAAAAAAAAAAAAAGTTTCTAATCCAACACCTCCCTGGATAAATGGATAAATTAAAGAGAAACTGTAGGATATCTGAGAGACGACTGAGGAAAAACAAACTAACCATCGACTACCAAATTTACAGTGAACAGCTATCTATAATAAGATAATAAAGCAATCAAGACGAGCACATTTTTCAAAACTCATCAGTGACAACCGTGACAATACAAAAATACTTTTTTCAACAATTGCTTCATCAATCCTGTTTTTAATAACACAAATGCTATATCATCCTACTCAAAGTGTGAGGAATTTGCAGCCTATTTTAATACTAAAATGATACCATAAGGTCAAACCTCTCCCTCTGTCAAACCTTGGATTGTAATACTAATGAACCTCTCATTACAAGTGAGGAAACACTAGAGACATTTGTCTTGGTTGATGCTGAGAAGTTGATAAAGATTATTTCTCAACTTAAAGCCACAACCTGCGTTTTAGATCCCATCCCCACATCCTTCTTTAAATCAGTTTATGGCTTCTTGGCCCATGCTTTGCTCAACATTATTAATTGTTCGCTTCAGACGGGTGTTTTCCCATTCCAATTCTCCTGGACAGACTCTATACCCTGTTTGGCATCTCTGGTAATGTTTTAAAGTGGTTCAAGTCATATCTCACTGGAAGAGAATTTTTATTAGCATGGACGAATATTCCTCTAAGAGCTACGAACTGAAGTGTGGTGTCCCTCAAGGCTCAATTTTAGGTCTAACTCTATTTAATCTTTATATGTTACCGCTGGGGGATGTCATCAGGAGGCATGGCCTTTATTTCCATAGTTACGCTGATGACACACAGCTTTACATAGCCGTGTCCCCTGATGACACTGGGCCAATAGATGCTCTTTTAAAATGTATTTTAGATATTAAGTTATGGACAGCGGATAACTTCTTACAGATAAACCAGGGCAAAACAGAAGTACTTGTCATCGGTCCTGAAGCACACAGAGAAAAACTTAATTTAAACCTCAAAGCCCTGGCTTTTAAGACATCTGAGCAGGTAATAAACCTTAATGTTATTCTAGATTCTATATTGAATTTTAATGCTCATGTCAAAAGTACGGTTAGGAGTGGTTTTTATCATCTAAAGAACATTGCCAGGGTCAGACCATTTTTATCTCGAACCAACACAGAGACACTAATGCACACTTTTATTACTTGTAGAATTGATTATTGCAACGCTCTTCTTTCTGGTCTCTCCAAAAAAAAGCACTACTCCATTACAACATCTACAAAACTCAGCTGCACGAGTTCTGACGAGGACCAGAAAGAGAGCTCACATTACACCATTTTTAAAGTCACTGGACTGGTTACCTGTACGCTTCAGAATCGATTTTAAGATCCTTTTAATGGTTTTTAAATCTCTTAATTACACCAAAACTTTGAACCAAAACATATGGCGAGGCCTCCTTTTACCACTGCGGCCCACGCTTGTGGAACAGTTTGCCTGAGGACCTGAGGAAAACAGAGTCTGTGGACATTTTTAAAAATAAACTCAAGACACACCTTTTTAACTTGGTTTTTAACTAAAAATGTATCTATTTATTTATTTACTTTTTTCTTTAAAGTACTACTTTTAACCTTTTACTTTACCTTATGTGTGTGTTGGGGATGAGGGGGGGATTTCTCCTGTGTAAACTGTTTTTATATTGTTTTTATGTAAAGCACTTTGGGTTACTCACTTTGTATGAAAAGCGCTTTATAAATAAAGTTTGATTGATTGATTTGCATTACAGGTCAAGATGTGGTTACTCACAGTTGTGTTACTGAAAACCCCCCAGCCTTGACATTAGATAGATTTCCACAAAAGCGGAAGAAGCGATGAAGAAGATGAACGAATTAATGAAAGTGTGAGTGACCTAACGTGACTTCCATCAGTGTCCACTTAAACATTTGCTGCTATCACAGCAGCTAAATATATATATATATATATATATATATATATATATATATAAAAGTTCCTGTCAATAGCACAATAGCTGTGAAATAACGTGCTCTTTTTTTTTTCCTTTGAGAGTGTTTCCTTGGCCAAGTTACAAGTGCACGCCTCTCTTCTCCGTTACGACAGTGAAACAGCGACATCTACCGGATAACTGAGGTCAAATCAGGATTTGAGCCTGAAGCCAATGGGAGCTTTGGACAATCGGTTTAGGTCCTTGTCATATAATTTCCTCTATTTTTTAAAATTCAAGCCACTTTGTTATTTAAAAAAAAAAAAAGAGTATGCAGGTCTGTTTGGTGGCTCATGATATCATGGAGCAAATAAAACCACCCAATCGTGTGAGGAAACATGAGAACATGAAGTCATTTTGAGATGACCTAAAGACACAACACGTTTATCTCACGTCGTGCTTCTACACCTTACCTTCTCCACTTCTTGACAGAGGAGCCGCTTCAGCACCACGGACAGAGAGCTAAACCGGGATTGGATCAACAAGACAACGTTTAGGATTAGAGGGATTTACCCATTGGTCTGAATCAAAATGACGGCGGACTCAGGCCCAGCGATTGGTCGGGATTCCAGATGATTTGGAGTTATCGCTCTGATCATATCATACAGAAGAAAGTACTATAATGAAATGATAGTTTTTCCTGACTGCTAAACCCCTATTGTTGACTCACCACCGGCTGAGGCTTTCGCGGGATTCAGGTGCAGGTTAACCAGAGACGCTCCTGCTCTCTGGGGAAGGTAAGAAGATTACTCTACTTGTAATTCCTGCTCATGATGACCACCTTTCTGTGAAAATATATCTGTCATTCGGTGAAGTTTAGTTTGCATGCAATTCCAATAATCACACATGTGTAAAACTCAGCACCTCCCTTTTCATGCGTGGTCTTTTTCTAGTGATGTCACTGATTAGTTGTTAAATTCTCCTAAACAGCGCGTCTGGAGAATTTGCATAGTAAATCCCCTCAGTAGCTGTGAACGACTCACCCTGCATTTGTCCAGGTATTAACTGTAAAGTATGCCGTTCTGGAGTGGAACTCATGACATGGTTTTGCCAATTTAATGACCTCACAGCAAAACACCTAATCTCCAGTTTCTTCTCAAGAGATTGAAGAAAGAAAGAAGACACCTGGTCAGCAAGCGTCATCCACACTTTATCCAGATGGCAGGTAAGTGATTGAAACACACAACATGACTTGTGTTCATTTCTTGTATTTTGTAGAGCAATTTTTTTTTTTTTGCTACAACTTGCTGCAACAAAATGACAGGTGAAGACAAATTCCACAAGAATAAAAACGAATTCACCCCCATGAGCCTGTGTGCAATGTTGGTTGATATACAACAACTGTCTTGTTAAAGCTCCACTGGAGACTTACTCTGTAGTTTATACGAAGAAACTGTGACTCTACTCTAACTGCAATATTTCAAGTATTCTTGTTTGATTTGATTATTAGAAACAGCAGATAAAGACTAATTTTATTTGCCAATATACTTAATAAACAATGGGATCAAATCCTTTTCCTTTCAAAAAATTTGAACTGTTATTCACCTGTGTATGACTGTGTAGAATACATAGTGTTTATACAGCACTGGATTCAAACCCTGAACCCTCTTGTCAGTTGCAGTATTAAATGTTCTATATTATATTTTGCTACCCTTACTAGATTTCTTTCTTGCTGTAAAACTTGAAGCCAAATGTAGCCTGACCTTTCTGGAATGATTTGTCTCAGAGCCCAACTTCCCTCCGCTGCCGGGATTTATCCCGCTCAAACCATGCTTCTACCAGGACTTTGATGAGATCCCTGAACAACACCGCAGCATGTGCAAGAAGATGTACCACCTGTGGATGTGTGAGTGGCTCAGAGTGATGTTCTGTTGTTTTAAGGGTTGATTGTGGCATCTGTTTGCATCGCAGTAGTAGGAAAAGTAGATTTTTTTCTGTAAAATGGATTTTTTTTCCCTTCTTTTTTTCCTGCAGCTTACTTGGCCACATATATAATAGAAGCTTCTGGAAATAAATAATCAGGATTCCTGGAGGTCCCATAAATCTCTTCTCTTTTGTGAACTCATGATACTATTTGACAGAATGGCAATGTTTTACAAGACTCCCTTGGTCTAAAAGGATTTTATATGCTGTTATCCTGACTACTTTATTTGCTATTGAGTCGTAGCACTGACCAGATGGCTATGGTTTGAACAGAGCCGTTAACGTTGAAATTGTGTTGAACAGTTTTCGCCAGTAGCGCTTTCATCAAAGTTTATTACATCATAAACATGCAGCGCAGCGATGCTGAGGTTTGCTCTGCACGGGAGAAACGTTTGCATAAACGCAGTGACAAATCCCAGGAGTTAAGATGAGGACAATAACCCAATTAAAGATAGAGTGGTGTGAACATAATTAAAGAATTAATTAAAGGTGAACATGGAGTGTCAACACAGGGCAACTATTTATGTTCAAATGGAGTTTTTCCATTCTGTTAAACTTGCTGCTAACCACAGCTTGATTTCTTTTTTATTGCTTTTGTAGTAAATATATATTTTCTGTTTGAAAAAGCGATTGCATCAGAGCTGTCCGTCATTGCAACTCAATATTTTTCTTTCTCCAGGCACCTTTACTTCAACTAAACAATAACCGTAAGCAGGTATTCAAAGCTCGACACGCTTTTTTTCCCTCACTGTATTGATTTTCTTATTTGAATGTTATTGTGTCATTTCGCCTGAAGTCAAATACTGCAATGTGCCTGAAAACAACATTTTGTTTGTAAGTTAATCTGTTTTTATTTATGGATTCATATCCACCGACTGCTGCTTTTTTCCTGCATGTCATGCATGTGTGTACGTGTGTGTGTCCGTGCGTGTGTAAGCGACAAATACTGTTTTAGCACCTATGCCTGAAATAGTTTGTTTCTTTTTTGTCTCCCAGTGAATAGTGTTACTCTTGCAGTGAATCTCATTGGCTGCTTTGCATGGATGTTTGGCGGTGGCGGCGTTACCAATTTTGGACTGGCCATTATCTGGCTTCTCATGTTCACTCCCTGCTCTTATGTGTGTTGGTTCAGGGCTATCTACAAGGCCTTCAAGTGAGTTATATATAAATACTAATAAAACTATACAAAGTATTATGCAACATAGACAGAGACAAGTCATAGGTTTGATTCGCATGTTTGATTTGGCAAAAGTTTTACGCCGGATGCCCTTCCTGACGCAACCCTCTATATTTATCCGGGCTTGGGACCGGCACAATAAGACACTGGCTTGTGTCCTCTTGTGGCTACATTATTATGCAACCTAGACATATGTTATAAAAATGTCATACACCCCCACTGAGTCCTTTGCTATTGTAACATTATGATAGGGGGGGTCTGATTGACTGACATGGAAGGAACGGAGTCTCCACAGTTTATCCAAGCTGACAACGGGCGAGAGGCGGGTGCACACACCGAGCAATTTTCCAGTTCAACTCATAAAGCCAGAAAAAACCCTTCAAAATCACACAGACAGGCAGTTTGAGAATCACTTATTCACCCCCCCTGCAAACTTCAAATAAAAAAAAGCCCTAGATCCTCAGTTGGTGGTGCTACCCATGCACCACTGCTCCACCCACATAGTATACACATACATATTTATGTATTCAAAATTTCTACCCTGACCTACATTGACCTAGTTTTCCAAAGGTGAAGGTCATCGTTACATTTTTGTGCCTCTGGGTTCCTGAAAATGTTGCGATTTGTTTTGTGATTTTATCTCATCAAGTTTCAGACGTGTACCTAAAAAGGTATAAAAATTGAAAAATTTGACCTTGACCTAGTTTTTCAAGGTCAAGGTTGTGATCTCATTTTCATCCTGACTTTCCTTTTAATGTGCTTTTTCTTTCATCTTTCTATCTGCAACGGTTGCGAAGATATTTGGTGGACGGACGAACACACAAACACTGACAATTACAATATATCACTGCTTCACAGGACATAAAAAGTTAGATTGCTGCCTAGAATGTCAATAAAAACAGTTGGCAGTGATTTTGCACACATCTTTACATCCTTCTTGTTTTTCTCTTTCTCTAGGAGTGACAGCTCCTTCAACTTTATGCTTTTCTTTTTTGTGTTCATGGCTCAAGTTGGCATCAGCATCATCCAAAGTATTGGGATCCCAGGATGGGGAGTATGGTGAGATCAAAAATGCATACAACATAATCCTGTCTCTAATCATATGAAATTCCCTATATTTTGGTCATACTATTCACAAGATGATAATACAGAATTTAATCTCATTATTATTTGGTGCATTTGTTTTGTTTAAATTATTTAATTCTAAATTGTGGTGTTGGAAAACAAAAGGTAATTTTTTTCTTGACAAATTCTCCAACATAGATTGAAGGCCTTCAGTCTACATTTAAGATAAACAAGGTCCATCTTAAATGTGTTTTCAAGACATTTAAGACAGTGAAAATGAATGCCATTATCTTCAGATGCATTTTTGGATTATTGTTATGCAGTAAAAGTTAACACAAAGGCTCTAAACATTGAGAGTTCAAGCAGTAACTCCAGTGAAATATTATTTATTTAAATTCCCTGGTCGCAGGAACTGCTCTCATATAAGTTTAATGATAGTTATGTCATTAAATTTTGAGAGGTTGTTAAAGAGATCTTCAAAATGTCATGTGACTCAGGCTGATTATCAGAAATTAATTTTATGATAGCCTCCATGAATTTTATTAGTGTCACCGTGTGCATTCAAGTATTCCCAGGAGCTATAACAGTTTTAACGCTGACTGTATCAGCACTTCAATTCGACAAAACTATGTCAACAGTAGCCATTAAGCAGTAGTTTTATGACAGTAGCCAACCAAAAATCCAGGAGCAGATTATTATGTTTTTATTGTTTTAATCAGGTTATTTGATGGACATGTATTAATGGTCATCTTTGCCTTTTCAGCGGGTGGTTGGCAACCATTTCCTTCTTCAGCTATAACATTTTAATTGCACTGATAATGCTGGTCCCCACCATCATGTTCACTGCAATGGCCTCGCTTTCCTTCATTGCCCTCACCAGGGTAAGAATTGAATCTTTTTTTCTGTGAAGGGAGAATGTAACATAACATTCATATCGTCTTTGTCACAAATGACAGATTTTCTACTTATTGTGAGAGAAAGTATCCAAGAATGTACTAAAGTTATGGTAAACACTTAT
The DNA here is from genome assembly GCF_040054535.1 of Antennarius striatus. Taxonomy (NCBI): domain Eukaryota; kingdom Metazoa; phylum Chordata; class Actinopteri; order Lophiiformes; family Antennariidae; genus Antennarius; species Antennarius striatus. The sequence continues at coordinate 28,363,591 of NC_090776.1, read as the reverse complement.
CTGTAGAGGAAGCAGCAGTTGCAGATATTATCATTTTCGCATCGGGTACTCTTAAACATTTGCCTCTGATGGATTTACAAATTTTACTGAGTAGCACCATCTACTTTTAAACCCTCGAACCCTGTGAGGAAAAACTCCGTAACAATGCTACACGGAAAAAATATACTGTGAGAAAAACACATTTTAGATATCTGGCACTACATCTCAGATGTGTAGTACTTCATCTTAGATATCTAGTACAGTATTATATTTCAAATATGACTACATCACAGATATCTAGTACTTCACCTCAGATGTCTTGTATTACATTCCAGATATCTAGTGTTACATCACAGATAACGTGTGCTTTGTCTTTAGATATCTATTACTACATAATATCTACTTCATTTCAGACATCTAGTATTACATATCAGATATCTGAAATAAAAATAGAGCTTCAGGAAATCAGTTCATTGAATTAACTTCTACTTGCGAAAACTAAATTATCTCTGGTCTGCTCTGCTTATAATATGTTAGACAGATTTTTTTGCTTTACTCCATAAAACTTGTCCCCTTAACAGATGTATTGATTTAAAGCATTCAGCTACAGATCTATTGTGCGAAATAACAGTAATGGGAAAATTTAAAGTTGCTTACTTTACATAGAATAAGACTTTCTGGTAACTCATCATATGATATTTGCTTTCAGATCCATAATTTCTACCGTGGCAGTGGGGCCAGCATGTCCAAAGCGCAGGAAGAATGGGCCACAGGAGCCTGGAAGAATCCCCATGTCCAAGCAGCAGCCCAGCAGGTCACCATGGAGGCAGCTTCTGGAGCCATGCAGAGTCAGTACTCCAGCCCACAATACAACGATAACACAGTGTAACCTCTCACACACAGGTCAATGGACTGATGTGACATTTATGCCAAAGTGTAGAAAACAATGACAAAGAATTCACTGTGACAACGCATCATGATTCTATATTTTGGACCTATCACTTATTTGGTAGAACTGTCAAGGATTTCTCACAATCATCATCATTACACAGATAACTCTTAAACTGTATGGGAAACAGGTTTTTGACTCCCTGTATGAAAGGGCATACATAGATGAATTAACACTAGTTTGAATGTGTACTAGTCTAGAGTTGGAGCTGTGTGTGAATATAATCTGTGTTGACCTGGAATCGCAGCAATTTTAACAAAACAGTTTTTTTTTTCTGTAAAAATACTGATGTACATCAATTTGTGAGGAAGATTAAAATATTTAAAGCTATCCTATTTATCAACCAGCATATTACTAAATTCTGTAGGATTTCATCCTGTAAATTTATATGTGATCACATAGCTTGTATGTAATAATGCTGTATCTCCAAAGATGAACCAAAGATTAAATGTCAATATTGTGACCTTACAAAGTCTGCTGCTTCATGTGACCTTAGCAGAATGTCATCATATGTTCTATGCAAAATGTTGTTAAATGTGTCATCAGTTAGGTATGATTTTTAATTTATTCATCAATTTGTAACTTGCTCTTGGATGTTGTTGAAGGTTTTGTTAACATACAGTATCTACCTTACAGAGAATACATGAGACTTACATCACAGTAGAATTAAGCCAGAATTAGTCTAGAAGTGTGCTAAAATGAAACATGTGATTCATGTGATGTAGTCCCAGGGTTGTGAGATGTGAAAATTTGGTACAAAATGTCAGTTTAGCGTGTTCTTTTGTCGTTTTTGAATGATCTGTTGTGTGGCCACAGGGGGGCACTGTGGTTACAGTATGAAGTTATTGAATAAACAACTCCATTACAGATTACCTTCATTCATCCTTCAAAAACCTTAGTCTGTAGTTTTAGTTATTTTTTTTCTATTTTTTGCTCCTTGTTTCTCCTCTTTTTTTCCTCCCTCTGTTGTTTCATTCTTTGTCCTCCATTACACTGAATGTAGACCTGGGAATTTATAAGCACACATCAAATTATTGCAACAAATACAAAGTACCATATCATTTTGTAATATGTACCGTTATAGCAGTAATTAGTGTCACAGTGACAGTTATTCTTACTGAATGTTCCTTTTGGGGGTGGGGTGGTGGTGGTGTTAGGGGTCTGGGGGGTTACCTACATGAAAAACTAGTCTGGAAAGAGTTTGAAATCCCCATATCAAGGTACAATCAAAAACATTTTGTAGTGAGTGACACCATTACCTCCATCCACGTATTTCCTCAGTGAAGAATATTTGTGTAAAAGGATTACATGAATAAAAGTTTGTCTTGTTTTGCAGTTACATAAGTTATTTGCATAAGCATCTTTGTTTCTTGTTGGGAGTATTTTGTTACATTTGCGTCATTTAATCGAGACCTCGCACTCAAATTGTACAAATGTGATTTGAAACTGTTTCCAAAACATTACCCACAGCACATGGTGCTGCAGCCACATTTAAACACTGTTAAAATGGGAAATAAATAAATGATTTGCTTGGTCTTTGGCTGTTAGCGAGGAGGTCTGTCCATCAGGGGAAATGTACGACTTTCCCCCGCCTCACAGTGATCTGTTTATGAAGTTCATACCACTACATAAGAAATCTGAGACATGAGGGGTGACTAATGCTCCTTGCCAGGCCAGAGATTGTATTTTTTTTTTAAATTTACATGAGGTAAACCCAATTTTTCCTTTTCCATCCAGTGAGCAGGAAACCATCACAGATTAGATTCAAAATACACTTTAAATGGATTTATCCGGAGATGTCCTCTTTCTTACTGTCTGCCTGGCTGTGTGTTTGCAGGGTGACAGAATTACTCTGCCTAGAGGGGATGGAATTATTCAGCGATATAGATATTTGGAGGATATATCAACAGTCACCAGCAAACACTGTCTGTCTATACACATGTAAATCACTTTGATACATAGTGAAAGCAAAGGTTAGGGTTAGGTTTAGGGTGAGCAGGAGAGAGGACAGGTTGTCACTGATTCATAACAATCTAGACCGTAGATTTTTTTTTCTTTTTAAATAAATCAAATGACACTTTTAAAATTTGCTTTGATAAATCCGTTATATTAATTAATCTGATCATCCCATTCTGGATGGAAAATGAAGTGAATCTAACCAAGTTTCAACTGGATCATAATTTCACAGTAGACGGTAGGTTAGTTTGGTTTGTGATTTCGGTACGAACAAAAGTACTTTAAAATAATGTCTTTTAAAGTCTCAACTTGCGGTGGAAGGGCTGTAGGGACCCGTCTGTACTACACCTTTCTGGTATAAAGAGGGCTAGCACTGAAAAGTAAATACATTTAATGCTTCAACTCATAGTGTATTCAAAACCCCAAAACAATCCTACAAGTATTGATTATGTGTCATTACTAACTCCATTACCAACTATTCCATCAATATTTAGCTCCATATTGTCCCTTACCCCTCTCAGGTAATGGTTCAAGTAGGATAATTCACTCGTTTTTCATAAAAAAATAAACTTTTCTTAATGTTTCACCATATTATTACTTTGAAAAACCAACATATAAAACACTAGGATTATGTAGGAACATCAGCAGTTATATTTTGTTTTACATATATGTAAAGATGAAAAAAACAACAACTAATAAGCAATAGCAATATGAACAAGGTGCGTGTGTCTGTGTGTATGTCTATTTGTCTGTCTGTCTGTCTGTCTGTTCATCTGCACGGCCCAAAAGTGACATGTTACCACATTGTGTTTTGTGGAAGTGAATTTGGCACATTTCACACTAAAATCATCTACCTAACCTAATGCAGATGAAGTTTGGACAATTTCGAGAATACAAATTTTATAGCAAATGTTGCACCTTCACTTATTCGTTAATCAAAGCGACATTGGAGAACAGAAGTTGGGGGAGGGAAGGAGGAAGTGAGGGCCACAGAAAGGGCAAGTTATGACGTGACGTTGACGGAGCACAGAGAGCCTTTTGCTCATGCTTCTCAGGAGAGAGGGAAATAGAGTGGTCTTTCATGCTGTTAAACACACACATATTACCAAATGGACAAAAGGTGTACAGACATGCTGTCGTACACTCAAAGGCATGCATTTATGCTTGTGCGTATGACACACATGCACATGTATTCACACGGAATTCACACCGGGTTTGAAATACAAAAAAACCCACATTTTTCCTTTCATGAGAGGCTACCTGTCCAGACTTTCCTTTTTTGGCCGAAGGGGAAAGAAAGTTAACAAAGACTATTAATGAGCATGAGGGCTCAGATTGAGTACATCAAATTGCCCACGGAAACAAACTGGAAGCGGGGATCTGAGAGTGAGTTATTTACCTCTGCCACTGTGAATTTGTGTCTGCTCTTGGGGTTTTTTGCAAATTTGGGAGTTAATAATCAAGCTGGCTTAAAATAGAATAAAAGCTGAAAGGGAAGAAAAATGAATTAAATAACTTCATAATTGTCTGCAGAATTGACCATTTGCATGATTGCTGATGGCTCTTGAAGCTGGTAACCCCTCCCAAAAACATCATAATAATATACATGAATAGATATTAAAATCTAACAACTTCACTGATATCATTAAGTGTTTGCAGCAATGTGAAATAATCACACTACTCTTGGGAGAGCGACTTTGAAAGCTTAGTTATCAATTACTGTACTTCACAACGGATGAAGCTGAAATACAAGAAAGCTCCCCCAGTCACAAAGGTATAGAATAAAAAAGAATTAAAAAAAATAAAAATTGCCGAGGCACGGGGTGCGCTCATTGGGGCGCACCCCAAAGTCGAGACCCGTCACTCTACCTCCCCTGTACTGATTGTTGTTATTAACTGCATGTCTACAGGCCCCTAGTGTGTTTTGTTTGTTCAGGGGCCTGTATACAATAGATAGATAGATAGATAGATAGATACTTTATTAATCCCGGAGGAAATTGCATTGTCTGTGTGTGCTCTGACTAACACACACAGACACACACATTATATTATATATATGAATGTACAAAAGTGGAATGTAAAGATAATTTCCCCATTGTGTGGATGAAGTGGATTTAATAAAACCTGGTCTGAATAGGTTTTGTTGTTGACTTAACCACCCCCCTAATACTGTCATTACAGGTAAAATAGTCTATAACTTTGATCTTTTTAGACAATATGAACAGTATATAATCTTTTGGTGAACCACTCAGCACACATTCCATCCCAGATCGTTTTACATTCATATAATAAAGAGGAATCAACCAAGGAAGGGTCACCCAGCTGTCTGGTAGGGCAATGCTAGTCAGCTACAGCTCGGGAGTTGTGCCGCCACTAGCCTGTGAAATCACCGATGAGATGATGGGAGTTGTCCCCTGACAGCAAAGGGAATGGTGACAGTGAAGGTTGGAGAATGAGCCTGGTGAAATATGGGCTTGTCAGAGGAGTGAGAGGCTAAGCACAGTGGCACAGGGCCGTCACTCCTTGTGGCTGACTTAATCAATGACACTCCCCATGGAGCCAGTGGAAGGCTGTGAAGGTAGGTGGAAGACCCGTTTGAGGCCGGGGGGCTTCCCTTGACAAAATCTACTCATTCGTTTCAATGGCCTGGGACTATAAACATGAATATCTGAGCTTCAGTTTCTGTGTTTTAAAGAAAGAATGCCTTAATGAGAATATATTGCCCTGTTGTTCTAACCATGAAGTCTTCCCGGGACCCCTGGGGAATTTTCCATTTGCATACTCCTAAAAATTGATGAGTTTGGAGTGAGGAAAGAGCTTTATTTGTTGCTGACACCAAAAACAAGCCAGATGTTTTAGTGTTAAGGGAGATGATATTTAAACTGTCAGGGAGTACCTCCGAGTGAGTCGTGCTTATGACTCAAGCTGCTTTGTCTTGTAGAATGCCCATCACTTTTAATTTGGAGTGTTACCACAAGTAGTGAAAAGTTTATTAACCAAGATATACGGTTGAGTCGGGTCAGCATAAAGCATGTGTGGGATGTGCTATTATTAACATGTAAATCAGAGCACTGTTTTCCGCTTACTATTCAAATGATTTCAGCCATTCACTATCTCCCAGCTGGTGGATTCTCATCTCATCCTATTCTTCCTTTACAAAGCCAGCCTTTCCTATTACCTTACCCGTGCTGCAATGTGTTTATCCCTACGGAAATGAAGATTCCTTCACATCTTTATTCATTTAATTAGGTTGCAAAGCAGAGCTAGATTCAGAAGAGGTATTACCTGTGGCCTTGGTATTGTGCCACAGAATCTGTACTTAATAGGCAAAGCATAAATTAGACCTCAAATCTGGAGGTGGGCTTTTTGGCAGTCAAAGTGCAGTCTACTTTCTCTCCTTCACATGTAATTCAGTTTCTCTCCCATAAACACTGAGTCTTTGTCTAAATCTAAAAAAAAAATGTATACAAAACTTAATTGTGCTGAATGAGAGCGCTGTTGGAAAGATGAGGATTCCACTGTCAGAGGTCTTATGTTTAGATTAAATCCAGTTCAAACATAATTATATAAATATGCATTTCCTGAAACCTTAACTTAGCTTTTTCATGCAGGTTATAGAGCTAAAGCAGACATACAAAAAATTTTTAAAAAAATGTTCTCAGCACAAGTGTTAGTGTCATGTCTCAATCATCATTTATGACCAACTTGTATCAAGGGCCTTTCTATTTTTACCTTCCTCTCTGTTTTACCATACAAAGTCGTCATTTTGACAGTGTCATCAAATGCTAGACTGTACGATTCTGCACAACCTCAGCTAACCGTGTGTTACTCAATACTCAAGTCTTCTGTGCATTACTATAGGAAATATTAAACAATAATATTAAACAAATTTAAACAAATATTGTTTATATTATTAATATTATTGTTTATATTATTAATATTAAAAAAACTTATCTTTTGGCTTGTTTGATTGATAGAAACACTGTCAACAAAAACAGCAAAAGAATATATCAATATAGAATTTTCTTTGGTTCTGAAGAGTTTTGTAGGTCTTGGCCATGTCTGCATGGGTTCTCTCTGGGTTCTCCGGCTTCCTCCCACCTCCAAAAACATGCGCATGCAGGTCTTTTTTTAAATGAATACAGTGCACCCTCGTGCATTAGTGCATTAGCAATCGCGACTTCACCTCATCGCGGATTTTTGGTAGGCAGTCACGTAATACCGTACACGCATCCCATTGGCTGACGGAATCCGGAAGTCCGCTCCGTTCCGTCATTCTCAGACTTTCGTGAGACACAAAAGTGCTTTAAACAGTCGTTAAGAGTGTCGGAAAAGGTAATACAGGTAACACAAATACAGATAGGTGGTTTCATATCAGTATGGGGAGGGTTCATAAACGTTTAAATTACCCTAAGTAATAAGATAAATAGATCGCGATCTCAATCACAGATTCCTTAATCGCGTGTGGTTCCTGGAACTTACTAACCGTAAAGAATGAGGGCGCACCGTATACTTCTCTAAACATTATATACATGTACAGTACATGATGGTTGTTCCTGTCCATAATTGCACAAGGTGGAATCTGGTGTAGCTATTTGCTCTCTTTTTGTCAGTCAAGCTGCAGTATATCAGTCCACAGCGGTTTGACTTGGCAACAAGAAGATGGCCGATCCAAGTCCAGCATGCATTCGATGAAGATTGTGATCGCCAGTCGCACATGGTTTGTGTTGCCAGGTATGTAGCCATCCACCACCATTATTAGTTAAGCGGGGAAAACTTTTATTTTTGTTTATTTTTAATGACTCTTTGGCCAATTCATTTCATGTTAACTTTGAGTCGGTAATGGCCGCGGCTGAGAGTGGCAATTTAATGAGGATTGTGATAACCATTCGCACATGGTTTGTGTGTTGCCAGAATAAACGGCTGGAGGTTGATAACACAAGAGTGGACTCATCATTTGAACTAAAAAAGAAACACAATGCAGGTGAGGTGAGGGGATGGCTACCAGCACAATGAGCTGAAGAGGTATTTGGTAAAGTAAGCTATGGTCTGCTCCCCATGATAGCCATGTCTAGGGCTTGAATTATCTTGATCCAGTGATACAGCTTTAGATAGCTTTAGATGATTCCAGATGCAGGAGTTGCTAGAGACTTGACAGAGTTTGACAAGAATCCACCAACAGTGCTCCACTCTGATATTTCCATAAAAGTTGTTTCCCTTAGCCTTACATGATCCTACAAGGCAGTGGTTCTATTTAACCTGTGGGTGGAGACAAAAAACTGTAGGCATCAATCCATCTCCACACACTGGTGAGTCATTCGTTTTGTGCATTTTGGGGCTCAGTCACCTCCAAATTCCACGGTGTTGCCTGGAGACACAAGGTGTCCAATGTACTATCTGTCACCTTGAGGTGTATCCAATTTCTATGCAGTTTTGCAGAGAAACTATACCTGGCAGTGAAGATTTACACCATCTACTTTGCTTTCACAGTGAACACTGCTAGCCAAGGGTGGAGCCAAGAGCAAAAATTACAAGCACACAAATACCACAACATACACACTGTACGCATCACATAGTTATTTGACAGAATGAAGCAATGATGATCTTAGCAGAAACACCCCCTTATGATGTAATCTCTACGTGATCTAATAAATACATCAAGGCTAAAATGGGACTGGGATGGGGAAGATGCAGTTAAGGGATGGGCAGGTCTAAGCTTTCCTCCAGAGCCTTCTGCTACAGTTGAATCTCTGCACTGCTAGTGTTCTGTATCACTTCTGTTTGTTCTTGACTGACAGCTTTCCCTAGTAAATAAGACATGTGTCCTTGAGTAACTTGTACATGCCCACACTTACGGAGTTAGTCTTCTCGTTCCCATGGGCTTCCTTGTTGTTTAGTGAACAAAAGTTTAAGTTGGGCTGTCTGAACAAACAATTGCCTCACTTTTACACCATCCCTATGGAATTATATGAAATGTAAGACTGGTTTGACTTTGTTTTTATTTTGGTTGTCAATGTTAGGTAAGTCAGTGTATGCTCATTATTAGATGAGAGAGCATTAGATTATGACAGTATTTTCAGATGTAAATTAGACACATGTGATCTTACATTTAGGCAAGACAGGTATAACTTGTTCCTTTTGTGAAATGGCCCACCCTATCTTGTTATTCATTAGTTTGTTCATTCTCACCGCCCACTACACCTCCTTGCCACCCCAAATACACACTAGATTTTAAATTCAGCACAGTCATGGGATCAAATGATCCAATGTCATTACTCTTGAATAAAGCCAGAATTTTTAAGGTAAAGGTCAGTCATAATATCCTGGTCTGATTTGCAATGACAGGGAATGACAGCTTTTCAAACCTGCAAAAAATGCATTTGTTACTTGTTTCCATTTTTCACAGCACTGTGATTTCCTTTCCAAGAAGTCAGTGACATCTCATCTCATCACAAAGAATGCTTGAAGATCAAATCAGTCTTGCTTCATTTCACTTGATCCCTTCCCTCAATTATGAGGAAGCTTGCAGCTGCAAAAACAGTTGTAGAGGCTGTAGAATAAAAACAGCTCGTGAGAGTACATGCTAGCTACAGACCTGCTTATCAAAACGATCACAAGTAATACTGTGCTGTCTGAAGCATAGCATTTACATATGTATTTGCTCTTATCATGTATTACGACTTCATTTACTGTATGCAGCCCCTTATTCACGTTACTCTATCTTGTATGTTATTTTGGTCAGGTGCATGTTTGCAGAGGACATGCTCACGTGTAATGTGAATATTCTTCATGTATTAATTTTAATGAAACGGCTACTTATTAAGCATTATGTTACACTGTGGCCACAGGCTGCAATGGCTCTCAAAACTTTTAGGAGTTATTCAGGACTAGTTCTTTAGATAAAATAAATATGTGGTTGTATTGATTACAAATATACTATGGGGTATTTCACATGTGAACACAAGCAGTCTGAGACTGTGTTCACATGAGCAGAGCACAAGAAAAGCGGGCACACACCATAATTTTATATACATGCCCTGTAGAGATATGGGATATACATGATGTAAAATGCCAATACAAGCATAAAAGAAACTTGAACAGGATGACTTGGAGGAACAAAAAAACAAAACAAAACACAATTGCCAGAATGTATCAGAGGGAAGTGTTCATATGGTCAGAACAGCTTGTCAGATTATCCTGTGACTTGTAAGAAATCTGCAGAGTTATAGTTCCTTATGATCTGAGATTTTACAAAGAATATGCATCATCTGGCATCTCTCTCTCCCCCCCCCACCTCTCTCTCTCTCCCACTCCCCCCACCACTCTCTCTCTTCCCGGCTTATGGTGAGGAAATCAAACAATACAGCACAAAATACAAAGCGGGATAAAGCGGTTTGGAAGATGAATGAATGAAGGAATGAGGGTGCAATACCAGACAACAATGGGGAATGTAAGAACAGATGCTATGACTGACATAAAATAATGACATCATTTTACAGTCAATATAAAAACGAGGAAAAACAAATATTTATACCCAAAATTATTAGCAATTATAGTTTAAGTCTTTTTTAAAATCTATTATTCTAACCTTTCGGTTAAGTCTTAGTTTATTCACATGACAATAAAGTTGACTATGACCATGTAGAGCCGCACGGTGGCGCAGTGGGTAGCGCTGGTTCCGGGTTCGAGTCCCGGTCTATGTGGTATTTGCATGTTCTCACCGGGTTCTCTGGCTTCCTCCCACCTTCAAACACCCCAAGTGTGAGTCGACAGTGGGAGGTGTCAACTCACCTCCGGAGCACTGCAGAGGTGCCTGTGAGCAAGGCGTCGTCCCCCTCACAAGCTGCTCATTTGGTCGCTCCACATAAGGGGCTGCCCCCCACTCTACCTCCCATTGCATGCTTACAGGTCCCCCTGTGTGTGGTTGTATTACAGAGGCCTGTACACACCAATATGCATGTGTGTGATTGTTCTACTAACATACTAGAGTGTGCACTCTTAAATTCCCTTCTGGGATTACAACAGTATATACAATTTGAAAAAAAACCCCACTATGGTTGTGACAGCATTCCTCTCAAGTCAGTATTTATGACTTTAATAGCATTTTGTTTAAGGGAAATACCAGTACTGGAACTTGATCAGATTTGAACTTTTGCCACAGGCTTATGTTTAGTGTGTCATCAGCAAATTTCAGGATGTGCCGGTCCTGACACTGGCCTCTACAGTCTCCTATCACTACATGGATGCTGCAGTGAAAACCAAAAAAACAGCAACCATGAAACCCCACCATTTATTGTGAAAATGCAGTTCTGACTCACCTGTCTCGCATGCCATATTAATACAACTAGTCAGCCAGTGTTAGATTTACATTTGACCAAGTATGTACTAACAACCGTAATAAAACTTATATTCAAGTGTAATGTAACATGTTCTTTTATGGTACAAGACAGTTGTGACATGTTTGTCCTGTGTAGTGAGCACCCAAACAATAGCACACTAGTCTATAAAGGAATAGATAGAATTTGCTGTGATCAGAGGAATTGAAAGAGGTCTAGGAAAAGCCTGCTCTGCTCATTTTCGAGAACAATAACACATAAACAGCTGTTATTTGTCCTAGTTGGGAAGGTTTTCATTCAAAAAAAAATCCAAGTTTTCTTCGATCTGCACCATCACCCACACATTATACATAGACTCTGCTCCTTGGTATCAAAACAGCTAGGTAATGAATTTATATTCTTCTGGGATCAGGAAATATTTCTTCTGGGGGCATCTTTGTCCTAATGTTTATCCAAATAGTCAACATGCCCTGTTCCCCGTTTCCTACTGCGGTTACACAGCACAATGTATTACAAACATATACAACAGCCTGCAATAAATGAGCTAGAGCCAGTTTTTGACTTTTCCACTGTATCAATTAATCTTTGTCCATGTTTGATCCCCGGTCAAAATAATCTCAACTCTAATCTCTAGGTCCATAAACAGCTGCCCTGCAGATTTCATTCAGGCATTAGCCAAACATTATTTGGATGTGCTTTTAAATAGTGCATTATTACTGGATGAGGTCATTCCATCAGGTTCAAAATGGGTTGTTGAGGACAAGGGTTGCACAAAGTGGTACATCAACACAAAAACAAGTTGTCTCCTCCGTGAACCACTTAGTTTGTGCACAAACCAAAGCATCACAATGCTACCTCAGTGATATACAGCAAAACAATGAGCCACAAAGCTTATATACTGTATATATTTCACTAATTATCCAGTTAGCGGTCATCTTCCTCCCCTTGATCTTCAAAGAAAGGACTACCTGTTGCGACGACATGATTAAATCCTCTGGGGTAGGTGTTACACCTGAACATGTTACTACATCACAAGTGGCAGCCTGTATCCAGCTGATGCTACGCTACAGACTTCAAAGAGGTAGAAATGAGCGCTCATTACACCTTCATTGTTTTCAAAGAAAACAGGATGAAAAAAAAGGCACACCAGGTCTGAACGTCTGGATGGAGCTAATGATCCCTTCCTTACTAAATAAAACAGAGGGTATTTTCTTTTTTTACATTTGTATTTAACTTCATTAACACAATATGTTCACTCTCCTGTCTCCATAGTGGTATGTATCCTGGGTCGTCATTTATGGTGTGATGTTTATCTGTAATGTAGTCAAATGAAACATTAAATGCTCATTGCTGTTATGCCCAGAATATCTGGGGTCATATTCATTGGTAAAAGTAGATAAATAAAAAAATGAAAACTTGTTTAAAGGGTGTGCACTGTCTTTGAAATTTCTTGGCATAAATATGAAAAAAATGGAATCATGGATACGCATTACATTTTTCAGAGTTGTAGGACTTTCTTTCTAAGGTACAGCATGAAAACTAGACTTAAGTTACACACAACACCGCATGTTCACACAAATGTTTCATTTGTTGGTCTTTGCCGGCCTCTTCTATGCAGTGTGTTTCTGTATTTATGAATGTCAGGTTTCCATCGGTGCCTGAATCATGCATGACAATTACATATAGAAGCCATGAAAATGTCCTAATGCATTAAACATATCACACATAATCATTTCAAAGGGAATGGTTTCCATAACCTCTTGCCACTGTCACCCTGCATTTCCTTTCAATCTCCTGATATGCATTCTGTGTAAATCTGCAGATCTGGTCTTATATGAATCACAATGACACATTTCTGTAAAAATTCTGCACTGTATTCATGTTCCATTTTGCTCACACAGCAAATTTGGAAATTAATTTATTGTACTTAATATTTTTGACAGATGTACAGAAGTTCAAAGTTCATCTCTACCTGTAAAAGATGATGCATGCTGATGCTACAAGTGTCACATAGACTTGTGGTATTATTACACTGAATATTGAATTCACACAGTTTCATCTTTTCAGTGAGCAGTATGTATGTAAGTATGATACTAATAATATAGACCGATGTGGTATGTGTAAACTCAAAATCAAAGCTTAGACTTACATATACTCCATTTATCGTCATGGCCCCAGTTCCAGTTTTCCCTCCTGTCCTCAGTATTCCGTATTCACTCCCACTCAGTCAGCTCATTGCTGTCACCTGTGTTGATGCAGCCACCTGCATCCCATCTCGTCAGCTCCACCCTACTTATGCATTGATCAAACCTCAGTTTAGAGACAAATTGTAGTGACTCCTTCTACGCCTCAGCATTCTTGGATGTCGGTGTAATTTTTGCTTGTTTCCTGGATTTTGCCTGTTTTTCTCTTCCCTGCATGATCTCATGACTACCTAGTTTTTGATTCTGCTTGTATTAAAATTATAAATTTGGACTGCTCCTCTGGTGTACCTCTTTTGGATCTAAACCACACCCATAATTTTCATGGCATTGACATTCAACATTGACAATGCGGAACAATCAGAAGAGGATACAAGGTTTGCAAACAAGTTGATTTTGGTGGATTGTCATGATCAGTGGATTTCAGTTTGAGAGCAACAAAAACCAAAAAAAGAAAAAAAAGGAAAGAAAAAACAACCAAGGAACAGACAAGGACATAACCTTTTTTGTGTCATCTGTTGTCACCATCTTTCTTGTGTGATTACCATTGAATGAATGCACTTTAACTAATAAACTTTAAAAAGAAACAAAAACAACTGTAATGTAATTGTTAGCGATTGGGTCTGTTGTCTTATTGTTTCAAATCTCCTCCCCTTACATGATGACAAAATGCAACTTTACTATATGTGTGTATACTCCTTGAGACTATATATATACACACACACACACACACACACACACACACACACACACACACACACACACACACACACACCATGCTGCAGTACTAAGTCTTTTATTTTCAAGAGTTCAGTTGGTAAAACACAAAATTGCAAACATTGTCAAGCACTGCTTACAAATATGCTTATACAAATAACAATAACAAATTCAAACAATAACTTCCGTAAATTGTCTTGACTTATTATTAATATTTCTTTACTTAAAAGTTTTTGTTGAACTGTAAAGTGATAATTATCTTAAATAAAACAATGTTATATTTTTTTTACTTGGAATATAACAGACAATGATAGTGTGTCCGGTGCAAACAAGGTCTACCTATGTGTTCAGTTGGAGAGGTAGGCAGTGACGTTTTGCATTGTAATACTAAGTCTATAGCAGTAGTGTTTTCTTTTCTATCAACTACTTTTTGAAAGAAATTCAGACTATCAAGAAAAGCGTATGCTAAATTTCACAAATTACAGAAAGAAATCAAAGTGGATAAGCAAAGTACAATCAGGTTAACATAATCACCACTGAATTCACACACGAGTGCAATGTTGGTATATACATTCTTCAAAAGGTGACATTGGCGATGTGTCATTTGTCCAGTGTGGGTTATTTGAAGAAGAGACCTCCAGACATTGTAAACATACAGCTTACGTATTGTAAATCTAGTTTTCTGTAAAGCACCTTTTTTCTGCCAGTTGAGCTTCCTGTTCATGTTTTCCTTAAATAAGAAAGGACGTACAAAAACACCACACAAATATGCAAGATTTTTAAGGAGCACAGCGCCTAATGCTGACAGTATGTTCTTTATTTTTAATTTGTAATGTAATTCAGCTGGAAAATACATGCATGACCTGCTGCGACTTCATTGCTGGTAGCAAAACTTAGAGAAAATGTGCTCTCAGTGTCCCAGGCTGACCTGATTAAGCAGCTAAGAGGAAAAGAATAACAAATTAAAGTTTATCCAAGTCACTTGGCAACACTGTTTGTAACCATGCTGCAGGGATGAGTGCTCCTGGGAAGTCTTTGTCCCCCCATTTTATTTGTGTGTGCAGCTAAACTCTGACTTATCTGGAGCCAATCATTTCAACACCAGCACCATTTCACACTTTATTTATAATTCACAGGAAGCCACTCTGCCAGGAGTATGCATGCATGCATGCATGCGTACGTGTGTGTGTGTGTGTGTGTGTGTGTGTGTGTGTGTGTGTGTGTGTGTGTGTGTGTGTGTGTGTGTGTGTGTGTGTGTGTGTAAAGATACAATAACTATTTTGAAAGTCAATGATCTGTCCTAACAGAAATGGTGGTGGGGCAGAGGGGTGACTGTAGCAGGGCAATGTAAGTGATGATTCATCACTTGGGTATCAAAGCGCAATATAATCCATGCAATATTTACAATGCCAGTAGAAGCCTCATTTGACATTAAGTCCAACATATCACGAGAGCACAAAACAACAAACCAGCAACAAATAGATCCCATTCACATTTCAATGGAATAGCAATCAGGGTCACTCAAGCGTGGCAGCCTCCTAATGCTGTATCAAGACCTGTAAACAGACAAGATATAAGAATATTGTTTAGAATTTGAAAAAAAAAAAATCAATTTTTTTATAGCTACAGATATTATGTTGATAATTATCTTGACCCCGTGATTTACAAGAGTATATTGGATGATTATACAGTTAATTCTCAAATAGGTTTGCTTGTCTTTATCCAGTCAAGAAGACATAACAAAGTTTTTTTGCACATGCTAAAATAAATATTGAATTAACATCAGTATCTACCAATTAAAACCAGCTTTCATTAACTCTGGAAATGCATTCTATGATTCTTTTTTATCACTGAAGCTGAGGGTCTTTTCTCATGTAAATGCTTCCTGATTTAATATGTTTTCAAGAGGATATAATAGTAATTCTTATTGCAATGATATACCTTCTGATAGCACTATTTAACAGTACAAAAATACTTATAGCACTCCCACCGATTGAGGATGTGGGTGTTTTGAAAGCTATTAATCTTAAGTGGAGACATCATTCATTATCAGATACATCAGTGAGGAACCTGTAATTCATCAAAGACATTTAAATCACTTTGGCAAATAGACATATAACAATTTTACAACAATTAATAATCTGTTACCACCATGAATCCATCCATCCATCCATTTTTTTTTGTAAATGAGACAGTTGCAACTGTCGCATCTATTGCCATTTATTTGCCTAAAAGTAAATAAAAAAAGAAAAAAAAAGTATGTTACTTACTGTACTATCTTGCAATTGGTTGTGGTAACAAACCGTCCTGTGTAGTGAATGTTACACCTGACCACATTGTTGGTAAAATCTGATTCCAACACAAAGAATTTGGGATTAACCTGGAGCTGAGAGATGAAAAACAGAAGGAACAACACAAGTCATAATTATGACATTTCAGCTGATGGACCTCTACACAATTCTAGTAAAAGGATATACAGTATGTTGATATTCAAAATACTTATTTCATGACATAAAGTCTATTTTCTACATGTGGCTCTTTTCTGTTCATAGTGTTGCCACGTTCAATCTCCTGCCACTAAACACCTACTTTTAAAATGTAATTTCCAGGCTGGATGTCTGTGATATCAATCCACTGGCAGTCAATATCAGCGTTGTACGTATCATAGCAGCCTGGGCTTAGACCCTGATGAAGCAGAATGAATGAATGAAAAAAGTGGCCATCATGTTTCAATAAGTATAAATGTAAAAGAACAGCCAGGACATCATTTAAGTTTGGCAGAAGTAAACTTCTGGTCCAAATTTAAGTCTTTGATTTACTCATTTACCTGAGTGTGATCAGTGCAGGCATAGCGTTTCAGGTGACCAAAATCACAGGTGGTGTCCTCCAGACAGAAGCTCGCCTTGTGTCCCTCTGCCACTTTACGGCCAGTGCTGACCTCCAGCAAATCATAATGGCTGAACTCATCCATGCTGTGGTAGTGCCTGTTAAAAGAAGTACATTTTTGCTCATCTGTGTTGTCCAACCGGTATCTATGCACAGGTTATTATCAGGGTATTAAGTCGAAAATTCTGTTCCAATGAATTGAGCGCTTATCTACGAATATACAGACAGTCTGTTTTGACCTCTTGACCTCATTTGTTAATATTTTTGTAAGTGGTGTTGCACCTTGACTGAACACATTAAATATCAAAGAACAATGGATACTAATTAATGGCAACAATCAAGTATCGCTGAGACACACATTAACATCTTAATGATGTGTGTGTTGTTAATTAGCTTGCATCAATCTGCTAGATCAGAGGTGCTTGTGTGTGACTGTGTAGACTGGTGATTTTGTGTGTGTGCATGCATGTGCATGTGTGTGTGTGTGTGTGTGCGTGTGCGCATTCATGTTTTACAGTTATGTGTGCTGGATGTAGAGTTACTCTGTTGAGTGCTAGGAAATGCTAGATGCACATGGCCACTGAATCTGAATCTGATCAAGGGCTGCCAAAGGTCACCCAGTGAGTGAGAGATAATTACAAAGTAACACAGATTTGTCACTCTGGCATTTTTTTTTTTATTTTGACATTGTTTTCTCCAATGCAGTTTTGTACAGGCTGAGGAATAACAAGGCAGTGAATGGATCCACTGTCTGTTGATCACTGTATCACCGATGAAGCAACTGACCCCAAATAGGGCTGGAAGCTAATATTTTCGAGTTTATGTAATCAGACAGAGAGAGCTATGGTCAAACACTGACAAAAATATGCACACAAAAAGGTTTAACCACCCTTTTTCCATGTGGATGTGACTGATATCAAGTTTCAGCCACAGCTGGTACTCGTCATGTAAAAGTGAAGAAATAAACAACGGCATATTTAGGCTAATAGAGAATTAATGATGTAACATCTCAGAATTCTGTTCTAATCAGCCTCTTTTAATCATCTGGTATGAGGCATTTTCAAGATATAAGTTGGAACTGGCTTCCTCTGTAATCATACGGTCTCAAGTTGAGACCAAGAAGATAGGAGCTTCCCCAATCTGTATAATTTTGTATTTTCAAAAATTATTTTTGATGAAATTATTTACATGACAATGACTCCTGCACATGCAACTCATTTGAGATACACAGACATGGTATGATGGCATATTCTTGACCTGGGTCTTATTTTATTTCCATACATTCTAGCACTTACTGAAGTATGCATGTCCATCATCATTAATGTCTTACATTGCACCACAGTTCAGTTGTGTTGACTTTAGTTTGCTGCAGCAGGTGAGGTAAGCACTACAGTCCTTCAAGCTCAGACTATATAAATATTACCCTTCTGCCTTACTGCATGATTTGTGTTTCAACATAGCAGCAGCTTTTACTGGAACAGTCATTAAAGAATGATGACTTGGAAGGAAAAGTGGGTACTTTCCAGCAATGGAGAAAGTGATACTCATTCTTTCCATAAGTGAAACAATCAAACCTTAAATGCTCTCAGGTAAAAACCTGTATGTTGTTATCTGCAGCTGGACAACATGGGTACAAACTACTCCTGCATTTCTTTTAATATACATGATTGTACTTGCAGACCTATGATACATCGGGCCACATGTGCACACATGCATTTTGGCAATACATTTCTGAATGATTATTCAGACAACAAACTGCAAATCCTGGAAGGCAGAAAAAAGGGTTTCGTTTGTAGTCCTGAAACTGACATTGTGGCAGTCTTAAGATGCTTGTTGACTGTATGCGTGCATGTGTGCGTGTGTGTGTGTGTGTGTGTGTGTGTGTGTGTGTGTGTGTGTGTGTGTGTGTGTGTGTGTGTGTGTGTGTGTGTGTGTGTGTGTTTCTGTGTGTGATAGAAAGAAATAGTGTGGGAAGCAGAGAAGATTATGACCATAAGGTGCTGATTGATGATGACGTGCCTGAATGGATCCGCTGCCTACTTGGATTCTTGGATCCACACAACTGACAATATGAAGTTTAGAAAGTGTATTACTGGATAGACATATAGCGCATTTAACAAGAACGATTTGGTAATATACAGTACAAAACATTCCAATCCTTCTTCATCATCATAAGTCAGTTTCCACAGACAGGACTATGAGTGTTTCCCAGATCACAGAATTGTAAAATACAAAAAAACTCCAGTAAGTTCTTTGAAAACTATCTTGCAGTTTCTCGACATTTGTCCCCAAACAAGTGTAAGAAGGACATGAGAGAAGCACCTGCATACACAATAGCCATGACCTTTGACCACACTGATAAGATGATTTTATAAACTTTTAACAAGAGGGGCTTTAGGTAAACAAAGCAGTTTCAAAACAAATAGTTTATCTTTAGAACTATAACATTTTTTTTAACCAAAAAAAGAAGTATTCTAACCACTTCCACTTATATCCGTATATAGCAATTCTAACAGTTCCACAGCTCTAAATCCTATATGGAATGCTGCTCCCTTTTTCTAAAATTTGCGGAAAAGATTCGGGAGAATGTAATGAAAAGCAATGAAAAACTGACTTCTTCGCTGCTTAATCAATAAAAATGTAGGACAGTGAAGTTAAATGTGGGAATCTGGGCTGAATATATTCTCCCTGATAGAGACCTACTGTATTTCCATTGGAATTACTTTGCTCCAGTAACCCATGCCACCATACTTTAGTAGCTATGGTGATATGGTGTCAGCGATTGACAAGAAAAATGAACTGATGTGTCATTCTCACCACACGGCCATTCAAATGATTTATGCGACTTTCTGCCTCCTGGGAACCAGTGTGTAAAAGCAGACTGTTGTCAGACTGCAACAATAGTGGCAATCTCCTCATGGCTAGTCAACATTCCTTTAAGATGAGGATAGAAAAGCAGAATCTGGCACTAGCCTCAGTGGGTGGACTTGTTGAAATTGAGAGAACAGGAACATTCTTTCTTGTCTTTTTGCAAGAAGACTGTGCGAGTGACTATGCAGCTGTTAGAGTACATTTTGACGCCCTACTGGCCTTTTAGTAGACGATTGGGTGTCCTAATTCGGCTAATGCTGAGCACCAGGGGTGTGCTGGTATTGAGTTATTTTAGTGGAAGAACATTACTAAAATACTACAGTAAAGTTTTCACAATGGTAGTACCAAGGTCATGTAAGCTATCAACATACCAAAGTAAATTGAATCCTACTTTTAAAAACAAGCTTCACATTCAAAACTACATCTGACCAACGATAAACCCGACACCCAACTGTCAGAAGGCAAGTTCTGCCCTTTAGTTGCACAAGTTCAAATAGATTTAAAACCAAGGATATTCAAACCTTGTAGGAGCAAATCTTTCTAAACACATTTTCAAAGGATATTACAAGTTGTTACTCATCTATTCTGTTGTTGTAGAGCCAAATCGAACAGCAAATCAAATAAATTACAAATGTCTTCTAATAAAATTAATACAAAAAAAAAAAAAAATCCTTGTTAACTTAAATTTGAAAATATAAAAAAAGAAAATCCTGAAATAAAACACCGTCTTTCAGACCTAAAAACCAGGTGTGTGTACTTTCTAATACTGTTTGAAATGTCAATAAAGGGATCATTATAAATCCCAGACTCTGTTACAGAATTCCCTCTTGAAAAAAAAAGAAAAAGATCCATGGTTCATGTCATGTTTACTGACTATCATCCTTGTTAAGACAGCAGTTAATACAGTAACCAGTAAACCATAACAGAGCTGACTGGATAAAATATTCTTTTTTTCATTAAGTACTTATTAAGTACTTACTGATGGCAGCTGTGCCACTCCCAGGTATGGCGTGGCCTGTTGGGCATGAAGTCAGCAGTCCCCTTGTTCTTCACTCTCTGTGGGAATCTAAGCAGGACTCTTACATCGTAGTCAGTGGTCTCAGGGCCATAGGCAGAACTGAATGAGGGACATATGCATTACATTTAAAAAAAAAAAAACCCACACCGCTCAAGTGGCTGCAAAAATTGTGCCAGCATGTCTGTTTCTTATAAGTAAGACAAGAAGAAAAAAAAGAGCAGAACCGGAAAGACTCGGGGGAAGGAGCTTATCAACTAAAAAATTAATTCACCAGATTACAGTCATCTCTCTAAACATACATTTTTAACGTAGAGTGAGGAAACATTCTGTCATACAATGTTTATGTGTGAGGAAGGACCCACAACCTTGAGTTCACAATACCATTGATGATCTATGCCATTTGTCTTTTGGCTGTTGTTGACAATCGAGTGTATGGCAAATTAGAACAGCCCATCTGTCTGTGATTGCTTCAAACTCAGACAGGATATGAAATGGCTTTGAGGAATTGTACTTGTGATGAGGGAAAATAAAGCAGTCATGGGTACGCGCACTTCCATCATTTCCATAATATCCTTAGTTAAAGGCAGACAAAGGACCCAGACAGGGGTCTTCGGGGATGCTATCCACCAAAACAGAGAATGAAACTAATGATTCCCAATGTTAACCAGGATTTAGTTAACTTCCGTGGTACTCGGGGTCTTTTGAGATTTTTAAGGAAGAAACACTTTTAACGGTATTTTTTTTAAAAATTTTGTTTCCACAACTTAAAAGGAACTTTAACCCCTGCTCTGTTTGGCTGGCAATGTATAAAACTTTAATATGATGAAAACAATGATACTTTTACCCCAGATAGAGACCCCGCCAGAAAAGAAAGTTCAATCTGGAAATAGCAATGTGTTCTTCTCTGCACACAGAGGGAGAGAGGAAGTTCCACAATGAACATCCACTATGTTTCTAATTACATTCATAAAAACATTAAGCGTTCAGCCAGGCCAACAGCAAGAACTGTCATTAGTCCCAGATCTACATGTTATGCATGTGTTTGTGGAAAGAAATCACAATTTTGTGAGGAGTACGTAAGAGTATGTGCAATGACACACCAACCAGTTAGAGGACTACATAAAGACATGAACCCACCAGACTCCTCAGGTCATCTGGATCCAGTCTTTTATCAGTTTGCAGAGTTGGTACCAGACATGGAGAAACTGTGTTCAGCTTCTATGCTCTATGTCTGGGACAAACTCCCAGAAAGCCTCAGAGATATGTTGAAACAGTTTATTTAAATCCGGGTTAAAGACCCACCTGTTCTCAACTGCAATTAAATAGATTTTATTTAGGAGTCCAAGTCTGCATGGCAACTTTTAAGATTCTGTAATGTTCCCTATTTGTTTTTAATTTGAAATCATACTTTTATTCATTTACTTTTAAATACTTTCTTTTATTCCAATGTAAAAAAAACCTTCAAATTTTGTGTACATGAAATGTGCTATACAAATAAACTTGCCTTGCAAACACTTGTTTCCAATTGACATCTTTTCCAAATATGGACTGTGATTACTACTGAGCTGCCAATGAGATATTGCTGAGACTATGAAAATATAATCTATTCCTGACCTAAAAACCCCCAAAACAAAACAAGTAAACTTGGATATGAAAACCATATCAACAACATTTGATATAGTGAAGATGAAATAAATACAAAACATTATACAACGTTTAAAATCGGGTTCACCTTGACAGACATTTTTCTTCAGCAGCACAGCGGAGGGAATACATGTGGGCTCTCTGGATGTAGGTGGAAGCTTGGACATAGTTGGGATCAGGAACAAGATCTGGCAAACCTGAAACAAACAAAGTGCTCAGACTGTACTGTCATTTCCCTACTTTGAATAGCAAGACCTTACGCACTCACAGAACCTCCCTCCAGTCTCACTGCACCTTCTTCCTGATTTTTCACCATGGAGTGATAATTAAGTAAGTATACTAAAAAATAACACAGCAGAAGCAGGGACGGGTACGTAAAACAAAAATGCAAAAATCAAGGATCCAAAAACACACAATGAATGTAAATATAAGTAATAAAACACTACAACCACATAATTTTTAAGGATTTTATCCCGTCTTACTGCAGTATTTCGAGTGAACACCACAGAAACAGCTGAACTCTTTTACATATCTGTCATCAATTTCTTATTACTTGGTATTTATAGTGATGCTAATGGATATATGATGGGCAAAATTGTAGCAGCAGAGCCCACAGTTGAAGACTGGGTCACACTAAGAGCCACTGGTCACTAATTACTGTGCATTCCAGATTACTATCGTGATTTTGTAATGAGATACTTGTGCTCATGGGCCAGACAGGGGTGAGTTTGGAGTGGGAGAACATGGTTACATTTGAGACACTGATGTGCAAAATCACAAATAAAAGAAGACATAACTTGCAATTAATTTACTTTTAACATTGAAACAAGGGTAGAAACAATTTGCCCATAACAAAGTTCATCCTGTGTTTGACGAAGCATGTTTGAACCACTAATTTAACCACACAATGTTGGCCTAATATACTGTGATCCTCCATGACACTTGTCCTAATATGAATATGTGGCCTCTTTCAAACACTCGAGCATAAAGCTAAACATGGAAATAGCTATAGTATCATATGACTGCTTGTTGCGATGCAGTCTGTCTGTCATGTTTTGAATGAAGATGAAGAGATGTAAGAAAGCATAACTGCATAGAAGCACAGCATGACACAGAGGAAGAATGTGCATGTCGTGGTAAAACAACACTGATCTCATAGCAGTACTGTTTTTAAAGTGGGCAACTGACCAAGTCTGTCAGAAAAGCTGAGGAACAAGGAAGAAAAAAAGTAGGCCTTAATGTCTGTCAGTTCTCATTGTCATTCAGGACAGCAATAGCCTCTTGTGCAGCTTATCACCCCTTTCTGTTTAGCTCCAAAAAGACGGATATGCTTTAATCTCACATTAAAGCATAACCCTAACCCTAACCCCTGTTCAAACAATTGAAAATCAATCTTATCTGACCTCGAAGCCTGGAAACATAAAAAAAAAATTAAAAAAAAATCATGTTTGATCTTTAATTCTTGTTGCAGTGAGTTTAAACGATGAATTACTGATAAAATAATGTATTGATCTTATTTGATTTTAGACCTACATGAAGTGCTGTAGTTATGCTCTATTCACAAAAACCAGATAGGAAGATCTTTTATGTTCGTTCGCTGTACAACATTCAGGTTAGTCCTTCCCTCTCCAGTTGCAACTATGAGGGCTTTTCCTTTGCAGGTTTTTGTTAACTTCCAATTTGACAGTCCACTGAGAGACAGATCTACAGGACAGGGGGATGCTTCTTGTGGCAGACCATATAAACACTATAAGACCAACGTGAAACACCAAGGTTTTCCGACAGCACTCTCAACCATTTTTTTTAATCTTCAACCCATGAACATTTTGTTCTCAGTCCCATAATCTTTTGAAATGTGAAATTGGGTGTCTTTCAAGGGGATAAAGTGTATTGAGAAGGCAAAGCTGATCAGCTCTCGACAGCATGTGACAAAGCCACACATTGCACTCGTAAGTGGGGCACAGAAAAGAAAGAGAATTTTGCCCGGCCTTATATACCACCAAATAAATCTCTTGCTACAGAAGAAGAAGAAATCAACTTTATTGACCCCCATAGGGGAAATTATTTGTCCAATCTAGCTGTGTGTGTGTGTGTGTGTGTATGTGTGTGTGTGTATGTCTGTGTGTGTATGTATATAATACAGGCCTGTTGTGTCTATGTAAGTGTATATATATATATATATATATATATATATATATACAGTATATATATATCCGCGGTGCACTGGTGTCGTGCCCGGATTGTCCCCCGCCTCACGCCCTATGCCAATCTTAATATTTTCATCATAGGTTTGCCACACCTCAGTGTCATGGATGCTTCGGTTTAAATCACAGGGTTTATATGTTGCATGAAATGGAATCTTGCTTTAATGATTGAGCAGTCTACTATACCCCTATATGAATATCCACTCATTTTTAATGCAGAAATAGACAATTAAACTATTAAAAATAGCTTATTATTATAAGAATATATATATATATATATATATATATATATATATATATATATATATATATATATATATATATATATATATATATTACTAAAATGATCCCTTTGTGTTTGTAATCAATATAATAATTTTATAAATACTATAAAATATCTGTTATATTTTACCACAATACTGCGCTATGCATCGATGTGCTATGCAAAAACCCAAGGAATTTTCTAGATAATGTAAGGGGACTAGCAATACAGTAGATTGTTGGAGAATGTGCATGAGGAAAATAACATACAAGTACACTAAATGAATGTAAATTTATAATCACCCTATGGAGACAAATTGACATCATTATACCATTACACTCCTCAGCTGAATGATGTGAGTTTTGAGTTAGCTGATTGATCTAGTTTTACATTTATAATTAAAAGATGTAAACACTGCACATATTCAACATTTGATATATAATGTATGCCGTGTACCACTCTCTGTTAGAATTGCGTTTGCCCTGTTGGTTTAGTTGTGGGTCAAACTATATTTACTGTAGGTTTTGTGATTCTGTGAACATCAACCCATGCAACATGGTTTAAAGCATTTACTGGGAAGTGATTCTGCACTGACTCTTATTTTACTCCTTTAATTGCAGATATTTTAATACTTTAGATGCTCATGGCAATGCTTATCACCACATCCGCCCACACTACCTCTAACCTCCGCTATGTGTGCTCCGCTCTCCTTTTATGCAGTGACTTTATTGATGCTGATGAAATAGACTGAACTGATTTGTATTATTTCAGCCTAGCCATAGAAATTTGTCTCATTATCAATATGATGCATTCATGTATCTTTTGTATTTCAATGGCTTTGATGATCAAAGGCACTGCCATTACTGCAGTATTATAGACATGTATACGTGTAAAATTGAATGCAAAATAGTACAACCACATCTGGATTCTGTGTTAGTAGAGCAGTGCAATGAATCATTTTCAGTAGCTCTTAGTGTCATAATCTTTATGATAGCTAAATGCCAAAGCATCTGTGCACATTTTGGCATTTGGTGCATGGCTGCCTAAGTGTTCTTACGTGTTGAGAACGATGGTTGTAGGCCTCACAGCCCACTAGAGGGACAGTTACACACTAAGACAGATCCCTGTGAGATCCCAGATCCCAATTGATAAATTAGAGATATTAAGATGCTATGAATGTTGTCAGTTTTTAATTACATCTCTGTTCAGATCAGATACACCCTCTGGCAGTCGGAGCATAAAAATAACTTAACATGTAACTTTCTCTCAAAAGTAACAAAAACCAATAAACCTAAAAACCCTGTAATAGGCTTTTTTTTGTCATCATGTTGCACACTTTGACAGTCCTCATTCTTCCTCAAACTGAAATGTTTCTTTTATTTCCTGTGTGTGAAGCAATAGACCCTATGTGTTACAGGGACTTTCCACGTTCTCCCTTCCTCCTTCCCCCTCACATAGTAGTGAAATTCAGTATCCCCCACCCTTGTTTCCTCTCTCCTGTCCACAAGGCAGGGAGGCAGCCAGTGCACTACAACACCCCTGTCACCAGCCCAATGAGATCACCATAATCGTTGTAAAACTACACACGCCTTGAGTAGCACAGAACTCTCCATGCAGAAACACAAAGGCTCTTGTGTGCACTGTTGGTACCTTGGCAGGGATTGCTTGAACCCTGTTTTCAATAACCGCAAAAGTGATAAAGATAAATCTGTGAACAATTTGCATAGTTTGTACTGGAAAAAAAAGGTAGTGTCTGTTTCATTTGGATTGCTTCAGGTATCTTAAAAACATGAGAAAAAAATCATCTAAAAAAAAAAAAAGTAATTGTTTACTTGAGGAAGTTGTGAGTGCTTTCCTCTGCTGGATATTGTATTAAATTCATATGTTGAGCAGTATCAGAAATCTTTTTGTGTTCTTTCTCAGGGGGAGAAGTAGCATGTTTTCTCTCAAAATGTCAAATATTTTAAGTGCTTAAGAATTTTCCTGAAACCAACATTGCTCTAAATGTACAAGGGGATAATAATCTAATTCCACCCATGTGCCACTGCCACGCCTATGAATTAAGTTTTAATTAAATGAAATTAAGTAAAAAGCTTAGTATAATTATACATAAATAAATAAATAAATAATAAAATATGTCAGTTACAAAGATCAACAAGTAGTTTACTCTACCTCTCTGTTGTGGTTGGTACACGCTCCCAACATTCATACCAGGGTTCTCAAGTGCAGAGTTTGGAGAAAGTCTGCCTGGAGACATGGGCTGTAAGAAAGGAGGCTGGGGTCTTCCAAATGGTGGAAACTGTTCGTACTGAGGACTCCTTACTGGTTGTTGACTAACTGGGCCCATCCTGTCCACTATCATGGGACCGGCTTGGTTTCCATCAGGTACAGCAGGTGCAGAATCCTCATTAAAGAGACTATGGGTGTATCTGTGGTCCAGGCCATCTGTAAATGGTGGTTGAGCAGAACGTGCAGGAACCACAGGATTTGGCACATAGCCATAAGGCTGGTAGTAACGATAGCCATCCTCAGTAAAATCAGACGTAGAACCTGGGACCACTGGGGCCACTCCACCTCCGTACCCTCCTCCTGTAAACCCACGTCCAACACCATGCCCTTCACTGCCATATCCTCCACCAATAGGCTGAAAAGGTGGTTCATAGCTCATCACTGGGCCTTCAACAAAACTAGAGTCCCAAGGTAGCGGCTGGAATGCTGACTGTGAAGAAAATGGATACTGTGGCTGCGATGGGATATTATAGGGAGATGAAGAAAATGATGATGATGAAGAAGATGATGAAGAACCTGTGGATTGTCTGAAGCGAGTGCCTGAGGATCCTTGGAATGGGTTGACACCTGTGCTGCCTGTACTGTGCCTCCAGTTGTCAGGCACTTGCCCGAAACCAAAAGGATGTCTAGCCTGTCCACGGACAGTTTCAGAGGTTCCTCTTGATGGAGCCTGTCGGCGGACATTGCCTCCCTGAGGTCTTCGTGGAGACCGCATACGAGCATCTGCCACAACCACTCTGAGACCTCTGTCCTGGGTCCCCACCCCAGCAGGCACATATTCAGCTCCACTGTTCAGCAAACTAAACATCCGCCCATTGTTCTCCCATTGAATCACCTGCCTCCAAGGAGTGGCAGAGTTATCCTGCTCCTGGTCTTGAGACTGTGCACCAACTTGAGCCTGCCCAAAACCCAGCAGGATGAATACCAAACATGCCACAACTAAAGGCAACATACTGGGTCCAAAGGCACCACAGCTCATCATGCAGGAAAAACTCTTCCAGTCCACCAGAAGCTGAAGCTTAAAGTAACTGAAGCTCTGTCAGTAAATCTTGTGTATCCTCTGGCGGGTAGAGCTTTGGTGCGGTTGTTGAGACCGATGCAAGTTTGAAATGTAAACCTTTAGATGAATGCATCTGCAGATATTCACGGTCAGCAGCAGAGGAGATCCAATGTGCCTTCAGGAGTAATCACCCAGAACAATGTTGGTTTAAAAGTACCACTAAAAGTACCATCTGTTAGAGCTGTGAGAATACTTCCTGACTTGCTGTCTGTTTTGAGACTCACCTATCAGTAGACTGATCATTGCTCTCTGTTTTTTGGAAAGAAGTGCCTGTTCACTGAGCGACTGCAAACTTCTATTTGCCTGATTGCGTACAATGGACTGTGAAAAACTCAAACTTTTTTAAGGAGAGTTCCCACATGGCCCTAGTGCTAGCGATGTTTCCTGGCCTGCATTAGCTGGAGCTCCATAAGGCTTCCAGAATCAACATTACCATCCACAAAGGCATTCAGACATGTAACACATCTCACTTTCAATGGCCTGAATTCTTTTTGCATCTTATACAAACACTGACTGTGGTATTTCCACAGGCACTTCAAAAGATGGTCATGTTGTTAATTTGCTTTAAAAAAAATACAATAACCATTTTCAGATGGGAAACTACTTAATTGCTAACAGGTTATCCTGTCCTTAAGATCCAAAGATGCAGTCTACACAATAAATGGCAGTGTTTTTTAACTGAATCCTGTTGTACAATAAATCAAAAACCTCTGGTGAAAACAATAAACATTTTTTGACATTAAGTCATTTAAGTCGCTGAGAACAAACAAGGAAATAATATGAAATTTCAGTCTTGTAATATACAATATGATCTAATATGATCAAAGGACTGGTGCATTACCAAACCCTAATTTACACAAATGTTCTGAGAGACACCTTCATGTGGGATTTGAAACAGCCTGAGGACTGCATGCATAGACAGAATCAGATTTTCCTCTTTTTATCAAAGTGGAGGGAATTTACCTTCCAAATGCTTTCATGGACAATGGTAACAATGTGCCTCACATGTCAGAGAGTACATTCTTCACTATAGTGGTCACTATTCATTGTCACTCTTTGGATGGGACTAGATAATTTTATTGTACCCACTCAGCGTTTTAACAAAAACTATCTCATAGAAAAGGGGCAATAAGTTATGAATTTGTATAAGTATATGAATTTGTCTTTGTCTTCCAAAATAAATGTCCTGGAAATCAGTAAAACCACATCCAGTGTGATACAAGTCCCTGTGTGACTACAATGTCAAATTCTTCTGAGCTTACACTGCCACAATGTTCCTGACATTCAAGATCCAGGATTCTCCTTGTGATCCTTCTTGTTTTTATTTCTTAACTCTGGCAA
Organism: Antennarius striatus; assembly: GCF_040054535.1. Classification (NCBI taxonomy): domain Eukaryota; kingdom Metazoa; phylum Chordata; class Actinopteri; order Lophiiformes; family Antennariidae; genus Antennarius; species Antennarius striatus. The sequence goes on along the minus strand of NC_090776.1, from coordinate 28,333,878 downwards.
ATGTATAACATGCCCCTTTGACTGTTTTTGGTTGCATTCAGCTTGAGGGGTTTTTGGTCTTAATTACAGATTGATCTCAGAGGATTTTTTCCAGAGACGTAAATTTAAAGCTTTAAAGAGGCACAGCAACACTGAGCCTCAGAATGAGTTGAAATCCTTTCACTGAGACATTCCATAGAGATTAGTCTAAGTTGTGAGGCACAGTTGGTTGTTTTTGTGTGACTGCTGTGTGTGTGTGTCTCTTGTCTGCTTGAAACACCATGTACTCTGTGAAGTCTGGTGAAAGAACACATTGATCTGAGTGACTGTATAGCACAAGAGGAAAGCTCAGAGAATAAGCATCGTGCTGAGAGCAGCCTTCGTTTGCATTGAATCAGAGTTCTGGATGCTTTTATATACATATAACCATATTATCTTTGATATGTAAATTTAGATAGTAGGTGGTGAGTTCCAGTATGTGATTTCAAAAAAACTATCACTTAATTCAGCCAGGAATTTTACTGACTTAAATATTTTATAAATATGTGGGTCATAGTCGCCACCCTAACACAAGCAGGCTGGAATGGGTGGAGGAAAGTGTCAGGTGTCTTATATGACAGAAGAGTTTATAAGACAGTGGTGGGGCCACCAATGGTAAATGAATTAGAGAGTATTGCTGAAAAGAAGACAGGAAGCTGAGGGGAGTGTGGCAGAAATGATGTTGTTGAAGTTCTCTCTAGGAGTGATCAGGTTGGATAGGATCAGAAAGGAGTTCATCAGAGGAACAGCCAATGTGAGATGTTTTGGAGACAAAGTTATAGAGAGCAGACTTCTGTGGTTTGGACACGTCCAGAGGAGATATTATGTGTATTTTGGTAAAAGGGTGTTGAGGATGGAGCTACTGGGCAAGAGGGCAAGGGGAAGATCAAGGAGAAGGTGGATGAATGTAATGAAGAAAGACATGAGGACAGGTAGTGTTAGAAAGGAGGAAGCAGAACATAGGCTGACATGGAAACAGAACACTGTGGTGACTGTGGTGACCCTTACAGGGATAAGCCAAAAGGAAAAGAACATGGCTAGACTGCCAACATTTTACTGATTTGTAGCAAATTAGTGATGCTGCCCTTTTTGTTTTTATTTGCAAAGCTGGTGTTAAAAATGTTCAACTGAATATTTATAACAGTGCTGGAGTGAGTATGTTCAGTGTAGCTTAAGCAGCAATTGTAACAACACTACATCACTGCACTTAGATCAAATATATTAAGGGTTAGGATGGAAGACAATTATGAACCCAAAAATGTTGGCAGTTTCCGCTTGTAACAGTCTTTAACATAGAAAAATGCAATAGATTATTACCTTTTCCACTGAGGAACACATCAAAATGCCATGTTTCTAATGTCTCTAAATATCTCTCAAAGTAAATACTCACTTTGTTTAATAATGATGATTTCACTTTGTCAGAGCAGATACACAGTTGATGATGGGGGTTGTGATAGGCAATAGATTTTACTGTTGGCAGTTTACCAATGAACGACCTCTGTGGTTGCTACTGATTTGATTGACAGTCAAGGGAAAGTCACCAGACACCTGTAGCTTCAGTTAATGTATATGATGATAAAAACATTTCTTTTTTTCTTATACCTGCATCAAAATGAATTTTCTAAATGCTTCCTGTATAAACAGTATCTGAGGACTGAAGCTAAATATATAGATATAGAAGAAATAAAGAAAAGAAATAAATAAAGAAGAAATAAAAGCAAATAAAGTTACAACTAAGACAGATCACTGCTTCATAGTAAACATTAAAGTAAAGCAGTAATAAGTATTATTTTGTGCAACCTTTTTTTTTAAATAGGGTATAATCTTGTTAAAGTGAGCCTCTAACTCTCATTCATTTCGATGCAAATGCCAAGATTTTTCCTAGATGGAACTTTTAAATTATGATTATTGGGACACTTACATTGTTTAGATAGTTCTCGGAATAGACTGGATTAATGATCAACAGATTCAAAACAAAAAAACGTGAATCCGATAGAATGTATTTGCACTTTTTAAGTTGAACTAAACTCTAAATAAAAAGCCATTTCTTTCTATGTAACTTGTTTAATATTTTGAGGCAATATTGCTCGATGAAAGATAGCCTTGCGTCACCTATTATTGTATACAGGTAATAGATTCACAAACAGTTCAACATACACTAAACAAAGAGTGTAGGTAGTGAAATTCTAGGGATAAGTTTAGAGGAAAATATTTCCAATGTTTCTTTAGATTTCACAGTGACAGTACTGTGTCATTTGAGGAGAATGGCTTCATTGATGTTGAACTGTGGTTGCAGTTAGCCAAGATATCTATCTATGCCATATATTTCTTTATGAATTTAAGTGTGCTACATTGCTGAAAAATCCAACAGAGCAGTAGCAGACCAGAAAAGCACAGTTGCCCATAAACATACACATGTAACCTCCCATGTATCATCACACAGATAAATCAAATGATGCGTTTGAAGATCTCATAACTTTGTTATTCTGCTCACATTCATTCCATAAATTAGGTGATTTTTCATGCATTATGAACATCCTCACATTACATTCTGCCATGCAAATGGACAGATGGACCTGTAAAGGTGTTCACTCACATTGGCTCGCATGCATGGTGACAGAACTTGCACTGACACTAATCTGCTCATCTGATCTGTCTAAGTGTGAGTTCATGACTTGAAGCCCTCATTACAGATTCAAACTTTAGAGTTGGGAGCTAATTTGAGAATAAATCCCCCAAGATGGTAGCCTTTTGCACACGTAATTTGACCTCCTGGAAAGGACATGAAAGCAACACACATTGTAAATCAGAGATTATAATGCAAATAGCCCTGTGGGGCTCACTAATGACTAAGGTGAGGCTGAGATGCAGCCTCAACCCTGGTTTGGAATATCAATTTGGTCTCTCAGGGACATGGAGATGGAAAGAAGTGACTGGCATAGTAAACGCCTACCACTTGTCTCTGGGCACCTCTAGCACACACTGTGCACCATGCGATATTGAGCAAAGAAGAAAACAGGGAACACAAAGTCAAGATTGGAAAGGTAGTGTGGGTGGGGGAAAGTGATGCAAGAGGGAGAATTCCATTGTCATGTGTTTTCCAAAGAAAAAGCCTACAATTTTGGTGGAGCAGCCTTTTCAATTAGCGCCAGAAATCCACAGCTGGTCCCCAGAGAGTCATCTCCACAGATGTATTATGTACTATTGTTGCCATATCCGAGAGAACTAGCCTTCCTCTGTTCATTCTTGCTTTCTCTCAAGTCTGTCCTCCTCTTTTTGTGAGACTGTCAGGAAAACACCGTAAGGTGCAAGTAATCAGATGATGGCTGAGTTGGGATACAGAGCTTGGAGACAACCTGAATCTAAAATCATATCACATCTCTGTTTGATATAGTTCAAGGAGAACTATATCAAACAGATATTATAAAAGACCGTCCTCTCTAGGCAGGCACATTCAAACACATCTAAAATCAGAATAGTTAACAAAAATAATGAAAAAGCCTGCTTTCATTAGATTTGTGAAGGTGTAAAATAAATTGTGTCTTGGAGGGTAGGGTGATATTATCAGGCAATAGTGACATGCTGTGCTTGTGCAAAGCGCAAAAGAACCAGTGGAAATAATTTGTTGCTACATGTGATACAATGGGGACTTGGATTTAGACATAGCTGAACTAAATTTGTTTTAAATTAGAAAACACATGTCTTGCAACTTTAAAGTAATTGAATTTATATTTGTGAGACATGCCTTTATAAAATAGCAAATGTGTCTTAGCATTTTTGTGAGGTTATGGCATTCTTAAAAGTCTCAGAATTGGCTCTCTTCAGATTGATGGCAAAGAGTTCAAGCTCTTATCTTTACTTACATGTTAGGTCATCACATGGCAGCTTGTTTAGGCACCAAATCAACAGCGTAGATTGATAATTGTAATTTTTTAAGGAAATCAATGTCAAATCCAACGTTTGTTTCTATGTTTTCCAAGCTGAGTGACTCCACAAGTTGATGTAGGGTTAGTACACTAATGAGCTGGCTAATGTAGCCGCAAGAGGGCACAAGCCAGTGTATTACTGTGCTGGTCCCAAGCCCGGATAAATACAGAGGGTTGTGTAAGGAAGGGCATCCGATGTAAAACTTTTACCAAATCAAACATGCAAATCAAATCTATGACTTCCATAATGGATCAGTCGAGGCTCGGGTTAACAATGACTCGGGTGAACATCGGTGCTGTTCCCCTACAGAGTGCCGGTGGAAATTGGACTACTGTTGGTTGAAGACGGAGAGGAGGAAAGTGTGTTCGTAGGAAGAAGAGGAAAGCCAAGATTTTAGCACTGAGAGTAGGGTTGTTGAATGTTGGAGCTGTGACAGGAAAAGTTAGACAGTTGGTTGACATGATGCAGAGGAGAAAGGTAGACATACTGTGTGTCCAGGAAATCAGGTGGAAAGGTAGCAAGGTTAGAAGTTGAGGAGCAGGGTTTAAGTTCTATCATAGCGTAAATAGGAAAAGGAATGTAGTATGAGTTATCTTGAAGAAGTTAAAAAGAATGTCAGATAGAGTGATGAGTCTGAAGCTAGAAATTGAAGGTGTGATGTTCAATGTTGTTAGTGGGTATGTTAGTGGGAAGTGTCGAGGAGAGGTGGCAGCAGAGTTTCTGACTGGGTTGTTCAACAGGATCTTAGATAGTGAGAAGATGCCTGAGGAATGGAGGAGAAGTGTGCTGGTGCCCATTTTTAAGAACAAGGGAGACGTGCAGAGTTTTGGCAACTACAGAGGAATAAAGCTGATGAGTCATACAATGAAGTTATGGGAGAGAGTAGAGGAAGCTAGACTAAGGGCAGAAGTGAGCATTTGTGAGCAGCAGTATTTTTTCATACCAAAAAAGATAGAGAAGTACAGAGAAGGCCAGAGGGAGCTGCATTGTGTTTTTGTAGATCTGAAGAAGCTGATGACAGGGTGCCCAAGGAGGAACTGTGGTATTGTATGGGGAGGTCTGGAGTGGCAAAGAAGTATGTTAGAGTGGTGCAGGACATGTATGAGGACTGTAAGACAGTGGTGAGGTGTGCTGTAGGTGTGACAGAGGAGTTCAAGGTGGAGGTGGGACTGCATAAGGGATCAGCTCTGAGCCCCTTCTTGTTTATTATGGTGATGGACAGGCTGACAGAGGAGGTTAGACAGGAGTTTTCATGGACTATGATGTTTGCAGATGACATTGTGATCTGCAGTGAGAGCAGGGAACAGGTGGAGGAAAAGGTAAAGAGGTGGAGGTTTGTCCTGGAAAGGAGAGGAAAGAAGTTTAGCCGCAGTAAGACAGAGTACATGTGTGTGAATGAGAGGGACCCAAGTGGAAGAGTGAGGTTACAGGGAGAAGAGATCAAGAAGGTGGAGGGTTTTATGTACTTAGGGTCAACAGTCCAGAGCAATGGAGAGTGTGGAAAAGAGGTGAAGAAGCGTGTACAGGCAGGATGGAACGGGTGGAGGAAAGTGTCAGGTGTGATGTGTGATAGAAGAGTTTCAGCTAAAATGAAAGGAAAGGTGTACAAAACTGTGGTGAGACCAGCGATGTTGTTTGGTCTAGAGACAGTGTCACTGAGGAAAAGACAGGAGACAGAGCTGGAGGTAGCAGAGATGAAGATACTGAGGTTCTCTCTGGGAGTGACCAGGATGGATAGGATCAGGAATGAGTACATCAGAGGGACAGCACATGTTAGAGGTTCTGGAGATAAAGTCAGAGAGGCCAGACTGAGATGGTTTGGACATGTCCAGAGGAGAGATAGTGAATATATTGGTAGAAGGATGCTGAGTTTTGAACTGCCAGGCAGGAGGCCTTGAGGAAGACCAAAGAGGAGGTTTATGGATGTAGTGAAAGACGACATTAATGTAGTTGGTGTGAGACAAGAGGATGCAGAAGACAGCGTTAGATTGGTTAGATTCACTGTGGCGACCCCTGAAGGGAAAAGTCAAAAGGAGAAGGGTACACTAATGAGATGGCTAGCTGACTAGCAGATAGACTTTCTTAGCCACAATACTGTTGCAAGTGGTGACATCAGTATTTCGTTGTGCTGAACCTGTATATTGTGTTTTGTTTTCCACTATTATTAGCTGAGAATATCTGAGTTATTTTGTGTAAAACACCATACATAATCCTCCTCCTGCTCCTCAAGGCTTTCCTCAGTTGCATACTCAGAGAAGCATGCCTTCTCCTCCTCCTCATTTGCAACAAACAATCAAACTTTACTCATTATTTAATGAGCCATATCATACAAGAAAGACATATTGCTTGTGCATACTGTATGTACAAATCTGTCTTGTAATGAAGTAATGATATTAGAGTGCAGTACTTATTGAATGAGTTGGGGGAGTTGTGATAGTATCAGCAACTATCACCACATGGCCACATGGTAACAAGGTTTTAATGGACTAATGTATTGTTAAGGTTGTTTAGTTGCAAACCTCCTGTATGATCTGGCCCAAGCCGCAGAGCCTCATCAGACTTCCAGGCCCCTATAACCAAAGAGCCTTGGTCATGCATTAGTGACATGCTGTTTTTGGTGAAAGAACTCATAGTAGGTTCTTCTGTCTGTAATAGAAGAAGAAGAAGAAGTATACTTTATTAATCCTGAAGGGGAAATTACATGGTCACTCAGATATACATTTTGTGTTAGTTTTACAGTCAGTGTGTACAGAGGTAGGTAGCTGGATATGTTAGTGATTGCATTAATATTTGGCTTGTTTAGGAACTCGTATTGAATTTTTACCATTGATTGCTTTTGGGTTTTCAAAAAAAAATGGCGAACACTGACCATGCTTAGTGCTAGCAGTTTTAACTCCATACACTTTTGTGACTACACTTTCGAACTTCAAGTGGATATAAGCTGTAATTACTGTTTAATAAAATCTTCATCCAAAACACTAACCTAACCTCCCACCCCACTCTTTTCTTTCTTGCACTTCCTCCTCCATCAGACAGTGATTGATCTGATATGCCATTGAGTCAGATTACATTATGCAGTTCTTACTGATAAGAGCACAGCGAAGCAACTATTTTCTTTGTCCTTATCTTTTCCAAGAGGCTGTGTTTCTAAAAGGGGAACTAGTCTTCCTGGCCAGATATCATTATTCATTTTGTTCCAGGGCTCTCAGAACAATTCCATTTATAGACTCACAAATTTCACACAAATTATTATCAGTAAGAATATATGCTTTTCTTTTCTGATAAAGCCCAGAATATCACATGAAAGCAAACAGAGAGAATTTGCTTAGAAGCATCCTAGTCACTTCCGTGAGGTGTTGAATGTAGAGCTTCTTCTAGAAATTCCACCTTTAAACTTCATCTTGTTTAAAGTCAAGGGTTTGAATGGTAGTGTGGAAAAAAATAAGCTTCATCTCACTGTTAAACCATTTGGAAATGATCAGCATTTTTATCTGATGTGTTCCTGAGGGACTAAAGCTATCTTATTATTCAGAATGATTGCAGCGAAGAAATTAAATACAATTTTGCATTGATCTCAGACATAAAATTAAGATAGTTTTAACCAAAAATGTTTAAATGCTTAATTATCCCAGCTGATAATAAATATATATATATATATATATATATATATATATATATATATATATATATATATATATATATATATATATATATATATATATATATATATTATATATATATATATACACATATACATATAAATATTGTATTTTTAATTTTTTTAAATTTTATATACTGGTTGGATCCCCGAAGGGAAATCAAGAACGCGCACTCTAGTTAATGGTTCAAACGCATGCATACATACTGTGTATTAGTGAGTACAGGCCCCTGTAGCACACACACACACACACACACACACACACACACACACACACACACACACACACACACACACACACACACACACACACACACACACACACACACACACACACACACACACACACACAATCAAGGGGGCCTGTAGGCATGCAAGGGACGTAGAGGGGTGGGACGGCGATTTGCTCAAGGGCGTCTCCGCAGTGCTCCGGAGGTGAGTTGACACCTCCCACTGTCAGCTCACCTCCGGGTATTTTTTTTTTTTGGGTGGGAGCGGGAATCGAACGGCTGATCTTGAATCATAGGACAACCCGCTCGACCCGCTCTACCGCCCGCTCTACCACTGAGCCGCTGCCGCCCCATTTGTCAACATCAACATGTTGTTTTTGTCACACTCTCTTTATGCTGCTTGGGCTATGCTGGAAAGACCCTACTTCACCCTACTTTATCCTGCTTGGGCTTTTTAATCACACCCCACTTCATAATCACATGCAGCAAGAGCTAAAGACAGTCACTCTATGGTCCTCCATAGAAAGCCGAAGTGCTTTACTAAAGGGATTGGTCCCTTGATCCAGAGTACAGAATGTTTTTCATAATAAAAAGTATAAAATACATTGTATATTCCATGTGTGATCATGGATCAGTAGGCCAGCTGTGTGTCAGTAACATATGCTACTAAGTGGGATCAGTGCTAAATTGATTCAGAGAAAAATAACTGAGAATTCTGTGTAAACCCCTACAGCAGCCAAGCAACACAAAACAATAAAAGCAGGCAAAACAAAGGAAAATCAAAAAGGAAGAAAAAGAAAATCTAGCCTGGGCTGTTTTAGTGTTCTGGTATTTTGGATCAAAAACACAAGTTAAAACATTTCCCAGTCATGTCTTGATGATCTCATGATACGTGTTTGATGGCTGTACATGTGTTTTTTTTATTTTTTGAAGTTCTACTCATAAACTGAAATTAATAATTGTTTTGCCTTATGGCCACATTCAAAATGAGAGGACTTCAAGAAGTGATTAGTGATTTCTTGCATGTTTTTTTTAAATTCAATCGAGGGCACTGGTACTGCAATTACAGGACAAATATTTCTGATTGCTTTTGTATTCAAGGGGTTCAGCTGCTTTTATAATTACCCTATATCTGGGGTGTTCAATACATCAATGGTAGTTCGGGTAGATCACATGACATAAAAAAATAGATGTCAGCGCATGCGCAAACAGCGGCACTAGGGCCAGCAAGCTAGCTAGTGACTGGGTAGATTGCATGACATTAAAATAGCCTATCAGCCACCCATAACCAGATTGACACAGGGCAGTCATATTATGGCATCTGACATTTTCTTGAAGTTAGGTCACCGTGCATGTACAGACATAATGCTAAACTACAAACAACAACAAGAAGTTAGCTAGTGAGTCACTTACATTTTTCAGCTCTTGTTCTTTTTTGGCTTAAATTTAAGAAAAACTATCAAATTGAGTGGGGGAGATAGACCAAGTCAGGAAGCAAAAATGTAACACTTTCATACAGAATAGGAGGACATCTTTTCACTTTGACATTGTTGAAGTGCGTTTGCCTCAACTGCCAGTCTCCTATGTAAATACCAAAGAAAGGAAACGGGAAGCGGCATTTTTGGCCTGTTCATAGACACTAGGACACTGACTTTCTGCTGAAAAGTGAGCTGAAGAAAGGAAAGGTAAAGCCACTCAAAAGCCAGTTGTCCTGACAGCAGTTGTTTGTCTCACAGACAACTTCAAAAGCACAAGCCGCAGATTGTGAGTGGTTCTCACTGCAGTTGAATGAATATATGGACATGAGTGACACAGCCCAGATGTGCATACTTATTTGTATGATTTTTCCTGATATCACGTCAAAGAAGATGCTATTAACAGTGCTGTCCATGAAAGAACAGATGCGAGAAGAGGACATATTTCTATCGTTCAAAAACTTAATTGAGAAAACCCAGCTCTCAGTGTACAAATTAGTGTCCATCAGAACAGATGGACCACCTGCAATGGATGGCCGCTGGAATGGATTTATTGTCAAGTGCAAGCAGGATGATGATTTCCTGGACCATCAGCAAGCTTTATGCACTAAAATGTTCAACGTGAAAGAGATCATGGATGTTGCAAAAGAGATCACATGTTATACTTGCGCCAGATATCTTCAAAGATGGTTATTCTGTGGATATCTGGAGAAGGCTGACTGTAACCACTCTGAGTTGATGCTCCACACTGATGTGAGATGGCTAGGTCGAGGGAAATTCCTTCAAAGATTTTGAGACCTCTGTCTGGGGATTAGGGAGTTTTTCCACTTAGCTGGACATGGAGAATGCAGGCAGATAAATGACTGTCAGTGGCTGTTAGTTAAGTCAAGTCCACTTACGTTCTACTATGACCAATGACGATTTGGAATTGTGTTTGAGGTTGGCTGTCTAGACTAGCACCTACCATCTAGACCATGCATCTTTTGCTGATTACATTCAGTGGAAGTCATCAGAGTAAACTCAGGACATGACAAAAAATTTACATGGTTAATAAATATATATTTTGCAATTTTGTAGTAATGGATATTTTTGGACTTGGTCATTTTATAAGTAGCTTTTAGACACTTTTTTAGGGTGGGATGAAATCCCTCAAAAATTGTATATAATCCCCACCTACCACCCAAATTAGAGAGATCATTTTTACCTTTCTTTCTTTTTTTTCTGTTACCAATACTGTGTTTCTACTCTTAATACCAAAGATTTTCTTTAATAAATATGGAATTTATCAAAAATGCACAGTGCCGCCCTGGCAGATAAAACTAACTCACATATCAGCCAGTAAAAATACAAAACACTGTCTCGTGTGATTGTTTGTGGCTGTCAGCACAACAATGGAGACAGGGAGATAAAGACAGAGAGAAAGCAGCATTCAGGACACCAAAGCAGAGCAGCCTATTGCTTATGTTGATTTTCAGAGAAGAAAGACACAAGTCCTCACCAGTTAAAGCTTCTCAATATCCGCAAGATCAGTTTGATTCACAAGAAAGAACCTTCCAACCAAAATGGTCTCGGAGTTTGATCAGCACAAGTACTCACCTTGACAAAATGCTGCTTTCTGTTTTACATGCAGAAAGTGTGGTGGCCTTTCAAACATGAGGAATTTGTGAATGTCAACAATTGGAAAAAGGCCCTCAGTATTCAATCTGCCTGCAGCATGCACTAGAAATCATTTGCCCAGATAGGAGTTAACAAATAGACTTAATAGATTTATACAGGTAGTCTTACATACCAACACATTTGTTTCTTAGGTGAATTCTTCTTAATTTGTTTATTTATTGAATTTCAATCTATAATCACCATTTGAGGTTATTTAAATGCCATTACTACTCTAAATACTAAAGTACTATTCCCTGACAATTGTCAGAAACAATACAATAAAAACAACACATAAACATAATAAAATACTGTGGTACCAGGATGTAACTTTTACATCTCTACCTCTGCTGAATGAATTTTATCCTCAGGGACGTAGAGGCTAAGGAAACCTTTAAGCCACTGAGGTATTCCACCACACTGACATGAATAATGCACTGTTGCACTTCCTTGTAATCAAAACTCTGACATATCACTTCGAGATTGATTACATACTCTTAAAATAACTACAAAACTATTAAAAGTGCATAATACCATGTTACTGTGCAATAAATATGAATAAACACATATCATATTAAAATATACAGTAGTTAAGCATCACTCATAATTCACACGATTGCTTTCAATTCAGATAAGTTTACGGTAAGATTTAGCTACTTATAATTTAATCCAGTTTTTAAGTGCATCTTACAACCACAGTCAAAAACCCTAAAACAGTTGTATAGAGGTTGTCAATGACGGCATGGCTAAATATTCAGGATACTTATTTTTATCACTAATGTTTTTCTGTGATACAGATACGTGAACCTCTTCTGTATACTTCTAACAGCAACTTTACAGTACTTTAGCATGTAGCATGTAGTTTACCTTTAGAGTGAAGGAAGAGGAGGAGGAGTGACAAGTTCTTGTCGGTCAGGGCAGAGTTGTCATCAGAGATCTATGTTGCTACACAACTGATGAGCATGATGAAATGGTGAAATGTTTTATGTGCCATAAGAGTGTCAGGACAATTCTCTCCTGCATGCTTTTTCAGTCTGCCTCACACATTCATGGCAAATAAATAAACACATAAAAAAATCCGCACTCAGGAAAATCCATCCTACCTCTGGGGGCTGAGCCCCTCTGACTCTCGAACTGTCCCTGCCATAGACATGTCTTAGTACATTCTCTCACCAGGATTTCAAACATTTACTTATCTTGTTTGTGTCACTGTTAAACATAGATGAAATAATCCTCTTTCCTGTCATGAAGATAATCTAAAAAAAATGGCAGATAGTGTCATTTTCACTTCTAAATCCTGAAAATACAGGAGTCTTACCTGTCAAGATTGGAAAAATAACAGCTTGATTGAGGACTATGAATTCACAATTCACTTTGGTTGGTGAAAGATAAGCATGCAGCTGTGATGAGGTGATAACATAGTGCCTGATGTGGTTCCTTGGATGGGGACGACAGCACATACAGTACTGAGTCTTTTTACTGGCAGTGCACCCTCTGATTTTATAGCTAACATATAGTTTACACTACACAACTTTATGTAACAATTCAAAATGAAGATGCTGGACGGCTTTAGCATTTGTCAACACGTCTGTTTAAAATTTTATTGTGTTCAAGCTTTCCTTGGCAGGAATAATAGCTCTGAAATGCTGACTTGGGATTAGCTCTGCAAGGCCTTTTTTCTCTTGTTCACTATTTTGAGTCTGGGTTTGAATTGAAATGCTATTTCAGAGCTTTTTTTAAATTTTATTTCGTTTTTACAGCAAGGCAAACATTGTCAAACAAACAATAGGTGTTTTGCGATTACAGTTCAGACCTTTTATGAGAGCACAACATGGTCATGAACAGCAAAACATGGTCCAGGGTTTTTTGATTATAGATCTTAGCAGAGGTAAAATAAGCGCACATTCTCAGAAGTACAGTTACTTGTGTTCCAGGTGTATTGTTTAAATGTAAGATATACTAATATCAACATTGCTGTCGACTAAATTGGGCCTGGTGACATTTTAATAGAATTTTTTTAAATTTAATCTACTGTGACACTCATTCAGAGAAAAAAAAATATTCAGAGTGAATGACAATTATTTTGAACACAAAGAAAAACAAAGAAAAACAGTTTGACACCTACTGTTTGTGACTGGGTTCATTGTGTGTTTCCTTGTATGCTACAGTATGTCTTTGTTTATGATTTTTATAAGGCCTACTATTTTATAATAGGTCTAATAATAATAATAGTATGCTGACAGGAAGGAACATATTGCAAATACATGTGTTAAATGCAAAGAGGAAAGGAAAACGCTGCACACACAAGTAGAACACAAATGCCTGAGAACTTTACTCAGTGGCGTAGTGAAGTATTGCTGCATGATGAGACAAACCGATGTTCTCAGTTCCCAAACAAGCTAATCAGAAAACCTTGTGTACAACATCGATTCTGTTTGAATCATCAGTCCGCCCTTTGTAAGGGTGTGAATTCTTGGCTACATGATAAACACATACACAATAGAATCAACGGCTGGATTCTTTTCTTGTCATTGTGCACTCATTGGATATTTATCATGCTGAAACCTCCCACCCCTATTTTTCATTACAGTACCTCTCAGCCCTTTCAGCGAAAGTGTCTGGATTCTCCTTTTCCTGCCAGATAAGCATACTACCCTTTCTTCACAGAGGAAACGCAAGAATAAGTATGCAGGATTTGTCCTCTACGATAAGAAAGACAACATACAAACAAAAGTGAAGAAGAGCCCTGGCTCCTTGTCCTGCAGCTGAAAATGTCATCCTGGCCCTGCAATAAATCACACAGGGCTGTGATGTGTTTACTTATTACAGTGAGGTACATCGCTGTCACCCACAAGCTTACTGACTCCCCTGACCCTCTACACCCTTCAAACACAAAAAGCCATTTCCGATACATTGCTCACCTCCTCGTCTTCATCTATACTCCATCTTTTCTCCCATCTGGCTGGTCTCATTCATTGCAGATGGTACATGCATATCAATAAATAACTCTCTCTCTCTCTGTAGCGTCTCTGCGCATGTATTCACTCATTTTTTTGATTTTTTATATATTTGTACAGGCTTTTGTGTACCATAATTTAACCAAGGTTACGTTTTGGGAGTTTGTGAGAGGAATAGATGAGAGTGTGGCGTCTTTATGTATGTCTTCACTCTGTCTGTTTTTGTTTTTTTGTATGCATGCGTCTTCACTTTGAGTTAGCGAAGGTTACATTGCAGTTGCATTTGGCAGTTTGTAGGGCTTTTGCAGAAATTAGGAGGCACCAATGTAGCCCAAGATCGGCAAACACGGAGGAAAAAGCCGCACTGGTGAAGCTCACTCACCAGCATGGGATCAAGTTACCCCCCCCCCCAAGTGACTGGTATAAAATGACAAGTGGTAGAACAGGCCTTTATTAATGGCAACAAATAGAACATGAACAGGAGCGTGCTGGTACTCTGTAACAGTCATTATATTGTACAATTGCGGACTTGCCGTAAAGCAGGCAATACTGCAGTCCTCTGTGTCACCACATGACATCTCCCCCTTTTTTCAAATTACCCCCCCTCCCCCCAAAGCCTATAGAGTCCGCCGAGTGCAACAGAGACTACGGATAGTCAGCGGTGAGTCAGCAGTGTGTGTCGGCAACAACCTGAGAAGCAACAGGCAGGCTGTGGAAGATTGTCCTTGCCATATGACGGCAGTTGCAGCGCAGCAGTGCACCTTGTGGCGTCTGTAGAAGATAGGACCTTGGGGTAACGCACCTCTCGGAAACAACGGCAGGTGTCAACCGGGTAATTTCCTGATCCAATTTGGTGTCAATCGCGTCACCTGGACGTAGAGATGGGAGAGGTCTAGCTCCATGGCAACGATTGTAGTAGAAAGCCTGCTTGGCCTTCTCTGCAGCATCCTTTTGCCTGACAGTCAGTTTGTTGGGCCACTTTGGCTGAAGAATTTTCTTTAGAGTGGGGAGTGTTGTGTGGATCTTTCTCCCCATGAGGAGTTCGGCTGGACTGACTCCAGTAGTTGCACAAGGTGTACTATAGATCTGTAGCACATCAGAGCAACGAGCGGATCCTCCGGTCTGAGAATTCTCTTTGCTGTCTGCACCACCCTCTCAGCGACACCGTTTCCCCGAGGATGGTGAGGACTAGATCTGATGTGTCTGTAGTTCATTTCTTTTGCAAACTCCCTGAACTCACCACCTCCTCAGGGATCCCAAAACAAGCTTCGGTCTCTGAATAACCTGAAAAGTAGTGGTTGAAGGCAGGTGCAGTATCTTCAAGAAACGTGTGCAATAGTCTGATACCTCCAGATAATCATTTTTATTGTACTCACAAAGGTCAAGTCCAATTCTTTCTCAGGGGCTGTCCAGCAGAGGTGTGGAGATGAGTGGCTCCTTCTGCTGGGTGTGTTTCTGCTTCTGGCAAGACTTGCATTGAGACACAGTGTCTATTATCTCAGTGGAGAGGTCTGGCCACCTAACAGATGGAGTTACTCTGTCTCTGCATTTTGTGAGTCCTTGCTGACCAGCGTGGATTCTCTTTAGGATCTCTGCGCTTTCTGATTTGGGAAGACAATCTTGCATCCACGTGTGACCAGACCGTTGGTTTCTGACAGTTCATTTTTGACTTTCATGTATGCTCTGACGTTCAAAGGTACTTTGCCTTTGTATTCAGGCCATCCATTTCTTATGAGCCCAATGACTACAGTTCACCGTCCCATGCTGTGGCTTTTCTGATGCTGTCTATTTGGCTTGGTGAAGCTGGGATGCCTTGCACCACTGCGGCTGCATAGCAATCAACCTCGCTTTGCAGAACTGTCGTCTTGTTGGTGTATGTCTATTGGCTATGTGAAAGAGCATCTGCAACAACGAGGGTTTTACCTGGCACATAAATAACCTCTGGTTTGATTCTCATGCAGCACAAGTAGGCACTGACACTGACATTGTCCAAGCTGAGAGAGTAGAATGTGTCTTCATTCATGACATTAACATCAGCTCCTGTGTCTATTTTAGTGTCCTCTTAGCCAATGGGATGCCAGGAAGATGCTAGGTAATAGCCAATGGCAGAGGAGCTGTAAGAATGTTGCTTTCAGGAACCTTTGAAGCTGCGAATAGCAGCCCTCACTGCTTTTTTTTACCTTTCATATCTTGAAAATTATTTTGTAACAAGAGGGAATATTTTCCTGTTGAGGCGTTTCGTAACTTGGAAAATATCATATGATAATGTATATATATATATATATACACACACACACACACACACACACACACACACACACACACACACACACACACACACACACACACACACACACACACACACACACACACACACACACACACACACACACACACACACACACTAGCTGGAACCCTAGAGAATTCCACAATAAAAACAATAACATCAGACCAAACATATTCATTCATTCATTCATTCATTTTCTGCCGCTTTGTTCGCTGTAGCGGGTCACCGGGAGCTGAAGCCTATCTCAGCTGGCATAGGGCATGAGGTGGGAGACACTCCGGGCATGACGCCAGTGCACCACGGCGCCACACACAAAGACAGACAACCATGCACACACAAACTCACTCCTACGGGCAATTTGGGACCGGCCAATCAACCTGAAGCGCATGCTTTTGGAGGTGGGAGGAAGCCAGAGAACCCGGAGAGAACCCACGCCGACACGGGGAGAGCATGCAAACTCTGCACAGAGCGGGACTCACAATATCTCAGTTTATATGCACTGGTGTTGCGTCTGGAATGTCCGCCGCCTCCTCCAAGTCCAATTTTCACATGATACAGCTTTTGGGTTTTATTTTTATAATTTCTTTATGTATGACAATTGCATTTTTAATCCAGTGAGCCATACCTTAGAGATGGCTGATCTTCACACTTCCAAAGAAAAAACATTCAGACTGACCTTTTTGATTTCACATCTTGCATATCTATTTCAGACATCTACTTGTCAGAAATATACTGTTATAAGCACTATAAGACTTCAAGAAGCAGCTAATAGCCCCTGGGTAATTGAAAGGCAGATGGACTTTTTTTCTTTTTATTCTATAGGGTCAACATGGATTAAGTGTCAGCTTCCCTAAAAATAGTGTCTAGGGTCCATATTCTGCAGAGGGTGAATTGCAATGAAGAAGCAGCAAAAAAATGATAATTATCTCTAATTACTGAAACAGCAGATGTTTGTGTACTGGTAGTACGCAAACATCTGCAAGACATTAGAGTAGAACCAACAGTTCAAAAATGACTGATGTGCTCAAGGCATTGCATCAAAGCTCAAATCAAATTTACCAGATGAAAAATGTGGAAAAGGTATGTACTGCAGTGATGAGCTGTACTTACCTTTATTGTTGAGAAATATAACTCACCAGCGAGAGCTGTAACAGTTAACATTACTGCAGTTCTTGAGGTCACTTCTTGAATGCTTTATAGAGTCCTAAACACAACAATATATGAATTCATGAATTGATTGAAAGCTTAAGTAAGTGGAGCACATAAACGTCAATATGAGCTATTGAAGTAAGACAACACTCATTTTTCAATCCAGCCATGCCTATCAAAATGGTCCTACTTTTTGAATTTCGTATATATATATGTATTTTATAAATCGTTTTTCTCTACTTTTATGTAAAACAAATGGGTCAGCAGTTTGTATATGTGTACCTTCTCTTAGTATGCTTGGTGTTTCAGGATTATGATGTAGTGCCGCCAGCAGATAAGAGATTGAAGAAGTGGGCAAGAGACCTCAGCACAGTTAGGTGGTTAAAGTCTGTGTGTCAGCAAATTACCACAAATGCCCAGCACACACAAATGTCTTTTAAATGATACCTTGTCAGGAAGAGGGTCAGAAGAATGAGGAAAGCAGACAAATTACACATCACCTCAGAAAATGGAGAGGGGAAAAGCACTGTGGGCCCTACAGCAAGGATTTGTCTCACATGACTAATGATAATCCCTAATGTTGTATCATATATGTCATCAGCGTACAAAAGATTCACATCCAGACCCTGAAAGACCTTTTAGTAGGTTGGGCCCCCAGCGCTCTCCCTTGGGTGGTCATAGTGATTAAAATCCCTCCACCATGCCCACCAGTAGATGGCGTGGGCGAACTGACTCTTGAGCCAGATGCAGGGAGTAAAGATGGAGGCATGCTGTCTTCTCTGGCTGTCTTCATAATGATGCTGCTGAGTTACATAAAATTGCAGTAGCTCTCAGCAGGTTCACTGTAAGATATTATGTGTGAGATCTTAACCCATCATTTCCCTTCTGTAGCAGCACGAAGTTGAAACAAATGATTTTTGTCTCCATACCCAAGTAATTAAAATCCTGGTTTGATCACTGACCTAATTAATGAAGCAATTGGTAGATGCAAATACCAGATCTGATATGCAAATGTGAACAGCAAATTGACCCTGTTAGGGTGCGGTAGTTATGAAAGCATGTGGCTAGATCTTTAACGTGAAAATGTAAAAAAACAACAAAAACAACTCAATATTTGTTAAACAAAAGTGTATCTATGGAAAAGAGGAAAAGAGGAAATGGGGGTTTCAAGGCTGGAGTGATATGTAAAGAGCAAGAAAAATTGGCTGTGTTGATCAGGACTGCTCATAGTCAGGTCATACTGGCATACTGTAGGTATTTGGCATTTCAGATGTAAATGGTCTTCCAAAGATTTCATACTGATTTCATCCAACATTAAAGTTACACCCTGTGGTGATGAAAGAAAAAAGCAGGGAAATCTAACACCCAACAAATTAAGTTAATCATCCATTCAAATGAAAAATCTTGATGAAGATTTATCACATCTTAATCATTATCCTTTTGGAGGGAGGACACTGAAGTTATTTCATTTAAAATTACAACTAAGATCTAAACCAAGATATATATTTTAAAACCTTTCATTTGAGAAATGAAGGCCATTCCCTGTTGTCATCTGTGTTGTCATATGTTTTATGAACTCAACTTCAAATTATTTAATTGCCAAATATGTCATTGTTTAAAAAGAAAAGCAAAGGAAGGGTACGTCATAGTCAGTATTCTTCAGAATAAGCAGCTCATTTCATCAATTTTCAAACAAATACAGTATATCAAAGACCGTGGTTCAGTACTGGGCAAGACATTTCCAATACGGTACAGGTGGACATTTAAGATTTTTTATTTAGGATTTAATATACTTTAGTAATCCCTGAAGGGAAATTAAGAGCATTCTCTAGTTAGTCAAATCAAATCCAACCACATTCATATGTTAGTATGTACAGGCCCTGAACAAACAAACACACACAGGGGGCCAGTACGCATGCAGAGGGAGGTAGAGTGGTGGGCAGCTCCTTCCTGGTGTGCTCCAAATGAGCAGCTTGTAAGGGGGACGGCGCCTCGCTCAAGGGCGCTTCGGCAGTGCTCCGGAGGTGACCTGACGCCTCCCACTGTCAGCTCACCTCCAGGTGTTTTTTGGGCGGGTTCGGGAATCGAACCGCCGATCTCTGAACATTGGACGACCCGCTCTACCGCGCGCTCTACCAATGAGCCACCGCCGCCCCATTTGACAGCTGTGTGAAACTAATTTAAAAAAAAAAGTAAAACATGAGACTTATAAAATAACCTTTAACTTCAGTGCAAACTAAAAATAAGTTGTAAAATACCTTCAGATTCATAAAGACTGGTAAATAAATAGATTAGTACTGGCAATTTGGGATAATACAAAACAATAATGTTGATGATGCCTATTTGTAAAACTAAGAGTCTATGGGGTTAACATTGGTAGCTATGGTTAATGGGATGACTGACCATCTGCTATGTATCTGGTGCATAAATGACTTTGGGGCAAGGACCAATTGGATTATCTAGGACATTGAATGATAGATGAAGATTGAAAAGCCCCTTTCTGTTCTTCGGAAAGTCAGGTTGAGCTGATGAGGCTATCAAGGAAAGTGTGTTCTAATTGAATAAAAATATTGGGAAATATATAGCAAACACCCTTATTTTTTGCTATTTATGGTAAATAATGGCTTATCCTAGTGTGTGAGGTTGTAGGTAGTATCTGTGTGCTTATCTCTTATAAAAGAACTAGAATAAATATAAAGAAAGCTAAGTAACTATGACTGCGGCAGTAAAATACAGTAAAAAAAAAAAACTGTCCGGAGAGATTGTAAGCAATAAGATGAATCCCACAGACTCTAGAATCCAGACTCTGATGGTGGTGTTGGTTGATGACTTTGCTGGGACTAATGAGTGGGATAAAATCATGAAAGCATGAAAGACTTAGATGTACAGAGGAAAGAGAATTTAAATGGATGCAGCGTTGACAATGACAGGAAATGACAGCTAAGGATCTCTGAGAGATAATAAGGGAAAGCTGGTATGAGACTATAAACAGTAAATATATATACAGTACTGTATATATATATACACAATATAGAGTGGATATACAAAGTCTACACACTCCTGTTCAAATGCTAGGTTTTGGTGATGTAAAAAAAAACTAAATCAAGACAAATGATTTCACAACATTTCACATCTTTAATGTGACGTTTGTTTTCTTATGCACAGTGTGTTTGCATTATTTATTTTTATTTTATTTAACCTTTATTTAACCAGGCAAGCAATTAGGAACAGGTTCTTATTTACAAATGCAGCCTGAACAAAGAGCAGTGGCCCTTAGAGGTGTGGGGGTGGGGAGGAAGGCTGAAATAAACACAAAGTTATACATTATACAGAAAATATAAAGAATAATAAATACAATATTAAACAGAATGAGAACATTTCCAAAATGTCTTGGAATCAGAGCCACAGGATGCAAATTTGTGTGACTTTGAGTGAATTTGGCTTTTCTGACAGCCTGAGTGCATTTGTTCCTACACTGCCTAAAGGCAAGCCAGTTGACAGGTGACTGGGCGGAACGGGCTTTCCGCTATAAGGTGTTCTTTTGGTGAATTAAAGTGGCTAAGTCACGGGAAAACCAGGGGCTGAAGCGATCCTTGATCTGAGATTTTATGAGTGGAGCGTGTTTGCTGATGATCTGACTGAAGGTCAACTTAAAGAAGGACCAGGCAGCATCCATAGTTGAAAATGTATTAATTCTATCCCAGTTCACTGCTGCAATGTCATGGAGAAAGGAATCTCGGTTAAACTTCTTCATGGAGCATTACTGTATATGTCAATGGACATCAACCCTTAGACCCCTGACCTATTTTGGCCATTTTTTGGTACCTTTGATATTTGTCTCTACATACCACATTAAAAATGATTTAGCATACCCATGCTTGGTATATTTATCTTCATCACAACTTCATCTGTATGAAGAGATAGTTACCATTTCCCTATAACTTACTATATTGACATATTTGGCCAAAACAGACACACAGTCAAATTCGAAAATGGAAAAGTTGTATTTTATTGGACATAAAAAACAAAAGCATGCTCATTAAATTGATTTTGAACTCCAGAAAGGTTGCCATAGGCTTCTAACATAATTAAATACAGTTTGTGTCACTTATGCCACTCTTCAAAGGAGTTTTTTGGGACAAAATAGACACACAGTCAAATTCGAAAATTTAACAAATTGTATTTTTCAAAGTAAGACACAGATTTAAATGCACGAATCACGAGACATGTTTGCATCACGTGACAAAATTCACGAATCATGGTACATGCTTGCATCACGTGACAGAAAACAGAGTATTTTCTGTGACAGCTGTATTTAATTCCACGATGCTCTCAGGAGCTCTTGTTCACGTGATTACTTCTGGCAGATGCACCGTGATTGGTTGAGCGCTTGATTGACAGGTAGTGGGTGGCGTTAAAAGCGTGACTATGAGGTTGTCAAGTGAGTTCATTCAAATAGATAGGTATGGAGATACACACACACACACACACACACACACACACACACACACACACACACACACACACATACAAAAACACTACAAACTATGGCCTAAGTGGACAAAGAAATACCTTAAGATACGTTCCATTTATCTGCGCCATCTGCTTTTGTTAGTGACGCATTGATTGTAGTTACATCTGAAGGCATCACTGAATGGGCACAGAGTCATAAAATGTATCTTGATTAAAAGTCAGTGGATTTCAGGTTAGTGAAATAAACATCTTTGTGAGATGTCTCTATTGGATAACTGTAGCAGTCACTCCATTTCCATCTGAATAAAAATATGGAACACTACAACTCTTCAGATCACTCACCTGACAATATGTAGTTCTTCTACATATTCAGGTAATACATCGTCATGGTCTATATTTGCTTGGAGTAAAGATACCATTCAGAGCTCCAACAAACCAATGAAGAAATTATCTCAGAGGCTAAAGTTTCATTTAAATAAAAATGCCCTCTATAAACTCAAGTTCTGAGCTAGATTTCAATTTTGCTTTTTAAATATTCCCCATTGTTAGTTGTTTTAAATACATGAATTTAAACATCAGGAATCAGCCTGTTGCACTGCAAAGAACATTCATTTATTATCCATATGGTGATATGGATGATAAGCTATGACTCTCACTTTTCTCTCACTTTTCACCCTGAAGTTTCTGTCTGTGGTTGCCCAGTGACAATGGTTGGAAAGGTAAATAACACTGGGAAAAATACCATTTTGCAAAACAGTAATATCCAGTGACAATATGCACTCAATTTTTTGCAGGGTTTTTACTTTTGATATACCTAATGTTGCCTTCATCTGGCAGCACCACCGTTCACTTAAACATTTTGTCCACCATCACTATTTCCTGTTGGTTAACCAGCAGCTGTTTGTTAGTCTGGAAGTTGAAGTACCACAGCAAATTGGTTCTGTTTTTCTCAGCCTCCATCAGTCATATGTCCTTTTGGGATTTGGATACTTCTATTCCATACTGGGTACAGTCCTTCCTGGACAATATCCCAGTCTTTTGATAGTGCCTC
Source organism: Antennarius striatus (assembly GCF_040054535.1). Lineage (NCBI taxonomy): Eukaryota > Metazoa > Chordata > Actinopteri > Lophiiformes > Antennariidae > Antennarius > Antennarius striatus. Next base: position 28,311,000 of record NC_090776.1, on the reverse strand, counting down.
ATCATGTTCCCTATTCTAGCTGGCGTTACATCCTGCAGCAATGTACACGGACCATCTCAGGGACTAGGACTTTGATGCATGGTGAGAAGTTTTCTTGATATCTGTGGCTTCTATCTGATGACCAGCAGTAAATACATACGTGTGTTGAGGGAAGACACGACATGTATTGTAAAGGTCAATGGATGAATATTGACTTCAGAGCGGAACTTGCGATTTCCAACAAAAAAACAATACAAAGTAGTGAATGTGGAAACACAACTGCCAAGATGCCTTGATATCAAATTGTGGGAGATGACCAACAGAAAAGGGTCCACGTTTACGAGGCCCAAGTGCAGTATTGAACTTGTGAAACTTGTGATAGAGAAAGTATGGCTGTAAGGTAGGGCGGTCAAAATCAGCCCCTGCATTAAAACCTGACTTTCAAAGTGAATGGATAATCCCCACATCCTAACCCCAACCAGTTAGGTACAGCTATTTATCAACCTGCAGTTGAAGACTGTTGCCCTAGTGGGCCTTTAAAATAGAATTTTAAGGGCAATAACCTTCTGCTTAAAATAGGATTTCTGGAGAAGGGCAAAACTATTGTTCATAACATATTGCGATAGTGACATAATGGTATAGTTATTTTTTTTGTGTCTGTGTGTGATGAAATTACAAGTATAATTTCTTTAACTTCTCCAGAGTCCTTTATGATTATAATTAAAAGGAAGAAAAACCAAGAACAATCACAGCAAAAATAATTAGCTTCATTCAGCCATTCTAGAGTCAATGGAGGTTCAGAGCTTTAAGAGACTCCATCAAAGTGAATTTGACTTAATTAAACCTCGCAAACAATGTGAAGGACCACAGAGATTGGCACTGTTGCTTTGCCACAAAGCATAATGCACTGACCAAAGAAAAATTTGTATCAAAGGAACTCACTTTGACTCTTATTTGATCCTTCATCAACTAATCATTGGTACAGTATTTGCCCCAATTATGTACTTGTGCATTCAACATTTTTGTTTACAATGCCAACTATGATTTCTTTAACAGCTGATTTGGAAAGCAGCTGTTGAATTCTCATGAAATGTGTAACTTATCTTCCCTACAAGTTCAACTCAAACAGTTGGAATAATTTCCATTTAATAGCCCATATAACTGAAATATTTCAAGATATGTACTGTATTTCGAGTGGAAGTAACTCCAGTGTCTATTGTGAAGGTACCTTGATTGTATGATTAAAACTTAAATTAAGTACACTTAATCCAAGCATATGGAATCCTATAAAGATGGACTGATCTGAAAATACACTGTGGCGATATTCAGCAGGGTGAATTAAGTGAAGGTTGTCAAATTTTAATTGGTTTCCTGTTTGAGTAGTTTGAACTACTTTGCTAAGATGCTGTTTTCTATGCTTCAGCATGCTTGCAACCTATAAGTCTTTCTTGGCAGTGATGGGCCATTAAAGACTTGCTTCTCAGGCCAGGTTGGATGACCTGAGCAGCAGTCATCAGGCTCTGGACTGCAACATTAAGTCATAATCCATCTTTATCGCGTAGTGCTGCATTGCAAATCAGTCTGCATCAACAAAAGTACATCACACTAACAGCAAAGTTAGTAAGATGTACTGAAAATTAAAAACATAATTTACTAAATCAAACAAATGCTTATTCAAACCACAAGTGTGTTCAGCGGATGAATTGTCTGTGCATGATGTCTACATTTTGTTTATAGAACATAGTATTTGCCATGATTTAGGCAGGTAATTTACTCCCAAGCAATCATTAATCTACATTCATAGCCCAATAAATGCATTTCAATAGAATTTAGTGGCAATTATACCCCAGGATGCAAGCATTTGAAGGAGAGTTCATCCTTTCTTAATGTATCATTTTCTTATGACCACAGGAAACGACAGATATCATTGATCCTTCTGGCTAGGCTCCAGACTACCAGAGAGAGCACAGGAGGGAATGAATAGATAGGATGTGGTAATAGATGGAGACTGGGAGCCAGGAGCAGGACAGCAGCAGTGTGCTTCACTGAGTTTCATGCTGATTGCATGAACCATAGAATCGTAGCAGAGCAATTACTGAAATTATAGCGTGATAGGTGTGCAGGATGGTACAAGGATGTGGAGCATTAAATGGTAAAATCTAAGACAATTTGAAAGTTCCACCCTGGAGACTATACACAAGCAATGAAGTTCCCCTTGAACAAAACCAGACTCAAAAAAGTTAAATAAGAGGCATTGTTCCATCCACTAGTAATTCCCATAAACTTAAAAAAAAATACTAATGGCAAATAATATTGAGTTAACATTGACAAATAAAAGTAATTAGGAATCTAAATCCATATGGGGGGATCCAGAAAATCACTTATAAATTTTTAAGCAAAATGATCTCCACCGTCAACACATGTTCACTCCTCATAGTCCATGCTGAAAGGGCTAACAATATCTACGAGCTCAAAGCAGATGATAACAGAAAGAAATAATGCAATGCAAAACCAATGACAGAGAAAGCAGCAGTGTGATTGCAACATGAACTCCAGTAGCAGCTACATGCTCCAGGCCTTACGAAGGCGTCCTGTCATGCATGGTAAACATGAAGTCAAAAACACAAATGATAACTAATGAAGAATGTATTGCTATGGCATTCTATGTACTCATCAGGCAGCATCTGTTAGCTCATGGGAGATGACGACCTATGGTATCTCTTCAATTGACAATTACCTGAAATGACCCACACATTTACTACATGCAGTACAATAAAATTACTTTCTGAGGAATAAATGCGCCTACACAGACACAATACAGGTAATATTTCCGTTGTTCCTGTGGTAACTGTAGAAATCAGAAGAATTGGAACTGAAGTCGGGGCGGCACGGTGGCGCAGTGGGTAGCACTGCCGCCTCACAACACGGCGGACCCGGGTTCGAGTCCCGCTCTGTGCGGAGTTCGCATGCTCTCCCCGTGTCTGCGTGGGTTCTCTCCGGGTTCTCCGGCTTCCTCCCACCTCCAAAAGCATGCGCTTCAGGTTGATTGGCTGGTCCCAAATTGCCCGTAGGACTGAGTGTGTGTGTGAGTGGTTGTATGTCTTTGTGTGTGGCTCCGCGGTGCACTGGCGTCGTGCCCGGAGTGTCCCCTGCCTCACGCCCTATGCCACTGGGATAGGCTCCAGCTCCCCGTGACCCGCTGCGGCGGATATAGCGGTGGTCATATGACATTGAATGAATGAATGGAACTGAAGTCTGCATTCGACATGAGAGACAGAAAGGGAAAGAGACATTTTTATTTTTAACAACACATCACATTTATTCATAAAATCAAGTTCCAAAACAATCATGTTGACACAAAATCCAAAACAGATTCACGCAAAAAGTATTTTTGATAGTACTGTGCGTTTTCTAAAAGAGAAACATCCAACCTTTAAACATTTATCAAACTAAAAAAAAAAAAAAAGAAAAAAAACCCCCCAGTTCTCCGTAATCATCTCTTCTACAATCACGTCTTTTACCTTTTTCCTTAGTTTTCCTTTTTCCTTAGGTCAGGGAATTTTTTTTTCTTCTACTTTTGCCGTTGAACCTCTTGTGTCTTGCAAGAGTTTTTTTTTTTTATCCTTCGTGAATCATATTTTTCTCTTACGGCTTCTTTCAGACTGTTATGCATTTTCGTTCTCGGAGTTACTTGTATCAGGAGGTGTCTTGGGTGTTTATTTTGCAATTTCTTCGCTTTATTCATTCTTGTGTTAGTGTTTTTCCTTTCAAGAGCTATCTATAATAAGTCCTCGTCTATCACAATATCATCCTCCTCCCCGTCCTTCTCCAGCAGAGACTCTGCCACCTTGGTGGCTGTCTCTCTGGTCCCTTCACCCTTCACCAAATCACTCCATCCATCCTCGGTGCTGTTATCTGTGTCCTGCCGGTAAGTCAAAGCAGTGCCACAACTTGGTCCGGTACAGCGTGGCTGAAAACGGTCATTGTTTAAATATGAGCACAACCATTGCCCGGATTCCCTTTCTTCAATTTCCTTTTTTTGGACACTGGGATAGGAAGCCTTAGAATCCAAGCATGACTCCAATATTCTCTACATGGGGTCATTTGGCTGGTTTGGATGAAGAGTCAAAATGTGAAATGTTATTGTTCAAAAAGATGCCAGTTGATTTAAATGTCATAACTAAAATATAGCTGGTTTGAAAGAATTGCTACAAGAGCCAGTCTAATAAAAATATTTAACGACTTAGGTCCTGCATCCAGGTCAAGAGGGTTTTGCCTGTTCCTGATCCTCAGTGGAAACTCCCGGATTTATTTATTACAGGAGCACATGACCCATTCCTTTGCCCTGCTTTCATCAGAGTAAATATTGAACCCCTTCTACCACTAGGCATATATCTTCAAAACATCCTGACAACAAAATGACATTTTCCAGACAGACAAATCAGGAGATAATTAACTTTGTTTGAGATGTGCCTCTGCCTCAATGGCATATAATTCCAAGAGCTGGACATTTATCTCTGTTCCAACTTCTACAAATCATTCACACATTACTTCAAACGGAAAATAATATTTCAGTCTTGTACGCTATATAAATGTAACCAGCCTCCAAAATGATGGGAAATGGATGTTAATCGATGTCAACCATTTGCCTGAGGGATGCATCCACTTACGATTGAGCACGTTTATATTACATTTGTTAATGATATTTTGTCTGTTTATGTCTGCAAGCTTGTATTCGTGCATCATGTCACAGCCATATGGCTAGCCATGGTTGACAAAGAACATATTCCACAGGTTTTGAAGAATATGGCCCAAACCTCCTTTACATGAATCCTCCCACATTTATCCAATACAAATTAACAGTGTTTATTGTTTCCCTTTCTCCACTGTTCACAATTACCACCAACATTACTGTGGATACCAGAGTTTTCAGAACATTTTCAGCTGTAGAAAACATGTGTTTTCAATCTTTTCAAGTCACTTTTTTCATAGCTAGCAATGCATCTTCTATTTAGATTGAGAATCCCAACATCTTCAAAAGCAAGAAGGGCGACAGAGCTGAAAGCTCATTCCCAACTTCTACTTCTACTTTGAAATAGACTGTTTTACTTGAGTCAGACTAAAGAATAGACACCGTTTGATTTAATTCAAGTATATTTTGCCCACATTTCAAATGACAGTTGTTGTTGTTTTTTTTTAAGTGTGTGTTCATATTTGAGTGATTCTCTCTTCTAGATTTTGTCAATGGTTAGATGTTTGTTATCGTAACTATCTTGTAATAACGACTTCATGAATAAATGTGACAGTAAAAAATCAAGGAAAAAATAAATCTCTCTCTCTCTCTCTAAAATGTAATGGATGTAGACATTAAATGATGAAATACTAAAATTGATGTTGGTCACTGGAAACCCTTAGAGCACCAGTACAGTCAATCACTATGCTGTCACTATTCGTCCGGCTTTCAGCGAGGGAAGAAAACATTCCTCCTTGTCTCTTCTTCCCTCTTTAATTCCCATCGCTGTTTTTTTTGTCCTGTCTTGGGAACTCCTGTCTGCACTGTTTCTTCAAAGCCACATGGATTAATCATGAAATAAGTTGGGCCCTAAATGCAATAGACAAAATCATTTTAACGAGAAATGCTGTTCCAGGGGGAACCTATCTGTCCTGACGGGACGTTCGCTGTGGGATACGTGGGCTACTGTGGGCTCTTTCTTTGCCAGTCCTTATTAAGGCTTGAGTTTGATGGTGGGGAATTAGCTGCAACACCTCAGCACTCCTCAGTAGTAGGTTATACTGATGTAATTTAGTTGTATGGTACTTGTACTGTATATAATGACAATAGAGATACTCTGATAATCTGATGATGTGATTGTAGCATCAACACAAATCTGTTTAACATTATTACCCTAGAGGCTATCAGCTGTGATCTGAAAGTAAGTCAGTGGACACTCATGGCTGATCCTGCAATCGTGTCGGTGTGTGTGTGTGTGTGTGTGTGTGTGTGTGTGTGTGTGTGTGTGTGTGTGTGTGTGTGTGTGTGTGTGTGATGGCCATTAGTGTTAATACGATAAATAGGACAAAGATTAAGGAACACAATTTTCGTTTTTCAATATGGCCGGGGGTCTTACTTAGAGACATGGCTAATGTTTACACAACCCTCCTTTTCAATCATGATGCCTCCTTTAAAGCCCAAGGAGACAGTCCCTCTCCTCCTGTAATGACATCCCCATTAGAGCAATCCTGTTGATAAATTCCATGGAGAACACAAACTACCTTCTGCCCCCTACCTAAATAATCTTTTCCTCTTCACACTGTCAACCATGAGAAAGATAAATTTTAAACAATGGTGAACTGAGCATCCACTGTCCTTGTTGAACATATAAACAATATTCAAAGAAATTCTAATATCATTAGGAATATAGTTTTACTTAAATATTCAGTTTTGATGAGGATCTTTTAAAAAGTTTCCACAGATCAATGATAGTTTTGTGACTTTTAATTATTTATCCAGCAAACTGCAGATTGTCAGGACCATGGCCCAGCTTTTCATTCATTCATTCATTTAATTTCTATACCCGCTTCTTCCATTGATACAGGTACTATTATTATTTCTTACTTACTAGATGCTGTTGATGAAGACCCAATGATCTCGGATCTCATTCACAATTTTGACATGATTTTATAGAGATTAAATTAGATTGCTAACCTGGGAAAACACAAAAAAGTATGGAAAAGTGAGGTTTCCCCATCTGCAATGAAAATGAAACCTTTTAAATCCAGATGCAGAATTTAGATCTTGTGCGAATTAATCCTCTATAATTATAAAACACATTAATCCATTACCTAAAACACACAGTTAAATCACTCAGCACATTTTCTGACATTTTTAATTAATTGTGGAGCAGGAGTTGGATCTGATTGGTAGCCCAAATGTTTTTGAGCTGGACAATGTGCACAGTGGCTATTATTTGGTCCCCACCCTAAGGAAATCAGGAGCCCAGCTTTGCACAGTTTATGGGATTGCAGGGTCTGACTGGAATCTTTGGTCACCAAGGAAACACTGTTGGACAGGTACTGTAAAATTATTTCCATATACAGTATCTTGTGAAATAATCAGGAAGCCCAGTACCTGCTAGTTACAAATATTTATAAAGTTCCTTTTTTTGTTTGTTATACAGCTAATAATATATAGAAAAATAGTACAATATATAGAAATGTAGAAAATGTATTTCCAGTATTTTTTAAAAGGGAAACAGCAAGAACTAATGAGTGTCATTTGCGACTGCATTTTTTTCCTTATTTCACATTACACATTCCAAACAAATGCATCATTGAACTCTAATTCCTTCGCCAACATTCAACTGTAGCTAAACTAAAAAAGAAAAAGGCATGGTGTTCAAAACATAAGCATGCAAACTCCAACTTCTGCTCATAAAAACATTTAACTATTCATCACCTAGTATTTCTGGCAGTGAAAGTAGCTGGCTCCCTCAGTATAAGCTGAATGGTCCATGTGAGAAATTGTAGATCACATCCTGAAGCCAAAGCATAATTCTATGCAGGTATGATTACAAAGGTGATAATAGACCACCCTGCACACCTATACACACTCTTACAAAAGAGCATGGGAACCAAAATGCAATTTCCATGCAAATTTTGAGCACACTTGCAAAAAGATTTCCATATTCAGTATGATTGTTACTCAAACTCTCTGTTTACTCAGCTTAAAACTTTTGATGTATACATCTACCTCTTCTTCCCCATTTTGCTCTATCGCTGTCTCTTCTTCATGTGTTGGTTTATTGCAAATATTGCACATTTACGGGACCGTGCATTTTTACTCGTCTGTTCCTGTTGCTTTATTTATTCATGTGACATCTTGTCCTTTTGCCTCACCCAGCTCAATGCGTACTAGGGATTCAGATATTTTAGATAGCATATGCATTTTGGTTGCTCAAGCACTGATTGTATGCCAGCTACCCAGACAACACCATTAATCTCTCTTATCAGCATCTCAGTAGGTGCTCTGGCCCCAGAATGGTATGTTCTACATTAAGCTACCATTACTCAATGGATGCTAAATAAACCATAGTGCTCCTTTTGAGTTTACCTCGGCCAAGAGCTGCATCTTTGCACCGAGACGACTGAGGGCTACTGCTCTAACAGTGGAAATGACCATCGGTAATTCTTAGTTCATCAAAATGTTCCTGGTCTCCTACACCAATGATGACAATTTTTTAATTGCATTGTGTGATAAAAAGCTAATTAAGTTATGGAAGATCTCTTATCTGTTTTATTTTCCTCAACGCTATCCAGGGGATGACCTTGATAAGATCGGTTGGAGGCTACTGGCTTTTTTCACTGGTGCTTTGTGGTAATAGGGACAGATAACTAGGGCTCTTTGATGGCAGTAAGCTTTACACAAGATGCAGCTCATGATTAAGGGCAGGGAGTGCCCGAGGGAAACACCCACCAAATAAAGTTCTGATTCTTGCTCCATAAACAACTGATAAGACTCGGAAGGCTAATGAGTTGAATTATTTTACTGACAGTTGGAAAATGCAGTTTGACTGCTTGCTTATGAAGTGAGACAATTTCCTCGTCCTTGCAAATCTGAACCATAAGGACATAAGTCAACAAAATGACTTTGTTAAGCCCCTGGCATTTTAGGGCACTGAATATTGAAGCAGATACACCGATTTGTGTTACATGTGGCTAGGATGCAAATATATAACATTAAAATTTCTCTCAGAACACAACTCATGCACATGCTAATATTTTTAATGGATGTATCCTTAATTTGGACTTATCTCTTTACTTTTTGTATATTGTAATGAGAACTACAAAGCTGACATTCCATGATATCTCTTGATTGCTTGAGTGCTGTGGATACTAAAAATACATGTTAATATGGGTATTTATATAGACTTGTTCATTAAAGTATAGAGCACGACTAACTAAGCATACATTGCCCCAGACATAAATTTCTTCTACTGAGGAAAGCCAATCCAGCTGGAAGTAGGCTATATACGAGAAAGATCTGACTACAGCTGTGCTCTTTCTTCTTCCAAAAAGATAAGATTCATGCCTTGCAATTGTGACTTAATAACTTATATTGATAAAGGAAATATGACATGATGCATTAGTATTTAAATTAAAAAAAAACCCTGAAGTGGCACTATGGTAGAGTAGGTAGTGCTGTGCCTAACAGCAAGGTTCCAGGTTTGATTCCTATGTGTTCGAAGTTTGAATGTTATTCATCTGCGTGGGTTTGTCAAGGTTCTCAGCTTCCTCCCACCTCCAAAAACGTGAATCTTACGTATTTGTCACACTGAACTGTCCACAGGTGTGAGTGTGACAGTGTATGGTTATTTGTATTACATATACTCCTGCGACGAACTGGAATTTCATCCGGGGTTTATCCTGCCTTTCTCCCATAGTCAGCTAAGACAGGCTCTAGCAGACCAGTGACCCTCAAGGTGGATACGTGGCTGTAGATGAGGTGATTATGATTGTCAATTTAGAAAAAAAATACTTTATTTATTTATGGCTTTTAGCAATATTTTTTGAGAGGTGTGTGTTACCTTAAATTACCCAAACGAACTCCATCCTTCAGCATTCATCCAGGTCTTTTTTGGTTTTAAATAATTCAAGACATTCTCAGTTGCAGACTAGAGCTGCATGCACATCACATCTGTTTGTGCTATTACTTCTGTGTTTAAGAGGCATTACACTGGCGCATGATGCACTAGAGAGTGTAGCACATGCTGCGTGTAATATGAAAACCACACATTCACCTACCCAAGGGTGTGGTTGGGGTTGTGTCATGGTGGGGAGCCAATCAGAGTGTTGTGCTATTATTTTATAATACCAAGTGTAATGTGAATAGCAACAGAAATTTAAGACTAAAAAAACATGTGGTGGGGGGAAGAGTTTACTGTCAAATAAATTTAGGGTGGAAATTACCTCCATCTTTTTCTTAGTGAGGAACGTCGTGATTTTTTTTTGTATTCAGGCAGCTGGAGCTTTGCATTCAAAGAAAAACTCCATCAGCATCACTTGTCTTGAACACCTTCTCTTGCAGAAATTTAACCATTCAACAGGCTAATTACTTCTTCTCCATTAGAGAAAGAGAAAAAGAGAGCTACGCTATCACTAGTTACAAGATGACCTGCTGACAGATGGTGTCTGACTCCTTGCTGGGATTGTTGTATTGATTGGATGAGGTAGAACCCTATCAGTGTGTGAATTGACTGTTTATAAATCAGTATCCCTATAGGGTTGTGAGGTTTGGAGTTAAGACGGTGGAAAGTCTAATTAAAAATGTATAATGTCAAACAAATGTAGGCAAAATAAAATCATGATGAAGAAGAAAAATAAAAATGCAATGCTTACACTGCTACATTGAGGTAACACTCTGGCAACTCTAGCTGAAATCCCAGCTAATTATTGGGAACTTAATATGAGCTATTCATTCAGAGTAGCTTTCTGTTGAAGAAATATAATATACAGCTTGCTCCGAGGAATTACAATTCTGGAAAGGTGGAGTGTGGCTCTCTCAGCATTACTCAGTTCAACAAAACCCTGAATCAAGTACAAAGATCTCTAAATGATTGTGATTATAACACCGTTTTGATTATTTGGTTTATTGCATTGAAAAGGTCATTTGGATTGATAACACAGCACATATTTTGGAACTATCTAGCTGTAATTTAGGGGGTGTGCATAAATTAATTTAAAATGATGGGACTTTAAAAGAAAAGTATTGTAAACCCTATATAAAGGTTGTATATATCTGAGCATGTAAGATGTAAGTGCATATCATAGAGTGGAACTACTACCTTGATGCACTCCCATTTCTATCAATATGAAATATATACTGTAGATATGCCATGGAAATAAAAAATGAAGTTCAGTTCTGTTATTAATCCATTTTCTTGAAGACAAGACAAGTGTAATTGGGTCTTTTTCATAAGCTTATCACCTTGCAGCTCACAGGTGTTGCCTATCCAAGCTGATAAGAGGCAAGGTACATTCCAGATGTGTGGGCATGAAGTTATCCGTACTCAATTTTTTTTAATTAAGAGAAGGCTGTGTTGCAGATGCTAAAATGAGACAGTTATGTATGTATTATTAGCATACTGACAATTCATAACTACAATAATGGACACATAAAACACACCAGGCTGTAGAGCCAAAAAACAGATAGGAGAAATAACTTCATGCTGAATTAAGCCAGCAACTATGAACAAACAGTAAACTCAATATTCTCTTTACTGTCATTCCTTTTATTCTTTCATCATCCATTGTCCTACTTCTTCAAGCATTACTTTTGTTCCCTCTTTGCAAAACTGGCCTATTTATGAAAGGTTGTGAGGTCAGCAGAGACTCATCTTGACACACACACACACACACACGCACACACACTAGCGGGAACCTGTGGAAATTCCACGATAAAACAATAATATCAGACTTCATACCAAGCTTATGAAACCAAAGTATTGGTATTATATACCAAGCGCACCCAGTGTAGTCAAAAACCAATGTGGTGACGTAACGACTTTGTGTTGGCAAATCATGGATTGCGCTCGGCGGGCATTGCGAAGCCGTAGATGAGTGTTAGCAGGATAACTGGAGAAAGAAAACTAACTAATGGTGAGATTGGGAAAGGAGCTAATGTTAAAGGAAAAGGCAAAAGAGCATGTGGAAAAGAAATTGTAGAAAAGTGATAGTTCTGTTAGCTGACTTTATGAACAGAACTGTATGTAGTTACCTAAAGACCGTTTTTGTCAGACGCCCGAGGAGTATTTTGATTACTACATCGATCGTCCCATTTCAAATGGAAACCAAAGCTGGACAGACTGTTTGTGCTAGCCAGCTAGTTTCACTCAGAAACCGTTGCTGTTTTCTGTGTCGTTCCTGCTGCTTGGACTTTCTGCTACAAAACATGAAAATTGTTGGAACAGTTATGATACTCTAAAATCATGTTAGCTGGGAAGTCCATGTATAGTTAGTGATGGGCATGTGAAGCCCAATGAAGCACTGGAGTTTTTCATCCCAATCGGTTCACTGTGGTTCGAAGCATCATGAGGCTCCATTTGGATGCTAAAATGATTTGGATGAGATGAAGATTCTGAAGTTCTCTTTGGGAGTGACCAGGAAGGATAGGATCAGGAATGAGTACATCAGAGGGACAGCACATGTTAGAGGTTTTGGGGATAAAGTCAGAGAGGCCAGACTGAGATGGTTTGGACATGTCCAGAGGAGAGATAGTGGATATATTGGTAGAAGGATGCTGAGTTTTGAACTGCCAGGCAGGAGGCCTAGAGGAAGACCAAAGAGGAGGTTTATGGATGTAGTGAAAGAGGACATGAAGGTAGTTGGTGTGAGAAAAGAGGATGCAGAACACAGTGTTAAATGGAGGCAATGATTTGCTGTGGCGACCCCTGAAGCGAAAAGCCAATAGAAAAAGAAGAAGATATACACCCAGATATATGTGTGTGTGTGTGTGTGTGTGTGTGTGTGTGTGTGTGTGTGTGTGTGTGTGTGTGTGTAGCTGTGTCTTTTGAAATTGCTTTATTTCAGTTGAAAATAAGGATGTGATAACATTGAGATTGCACTGCAGCCCCTTTCATGCACGTCAGAAATCTCATTAGGGTGTTTTACTGTAACAGTCAAATAATTACTTTCAGAAAACCGGTGGTATCATCTCATTAAATATGAGACTGAAATATATTACACTAATGTTTTAATGAGTTTGAACAAAAAAACAAAAACAAAATGGTATAACATCTAAAAACCTACTGTTTTAGAAACATTTGGGAGAGAATATTCAATTCGCTGCAGTCTGAGTGAAATAAATGCAAAGCACAGACGAACATCCCTAATCCCAACAAAGTTGGGTCATTGTAAAAAGCCAGGAAACAATAATTTGTTAATTCTAGTAATCTTAAATCTGACTGAATACAGTACAAAGATGTATTATATAATACTAATATTAATAATCGCCACTAATTTCTACACATATACTTATTCTGAATGTTATGCCAGCAACACTTTAAAACAGACTGTGCTGTTGCTCTTGTAATTTAATAATAAAAGTGTTATTACAATATTAATAATATCAGTGTTATTAAGGATTCTGTGGTCAGCTATGCTTAACTTGTGTCATTTCTTAGTGGGATGTAGCAATTTATAAAGATTATGGTCTTAAAGTGGGCTGCAGGAGACCCAATATACATCTTCATAGTCAACATACACAGTTACTTGTAACTTGTTTTCTGTTTTCAACGCTTAGTAGACTAATTTATTATGATTATTTTAAATAAAACATTGGTTGAGGATAAAACACTAGGTTCATGTCTGATACATATCGGATAGCAAGACGGAGAGAGAGAGAGAGAGAGAGAGAGAGAGAGAGAGGTTGGGGGAGTACACAACTGCTGTCTGAATATTTGTGCAGACTGTTTTGGCCATTGGTTGCATAATGTGATGATGATTGTTTTCTTCTCCATTAAACGTGGTGTGGTGCTTTGTGCTCTGTCTCTATGCTCTATCAGAGCAAATGATTCACTTGCTTGATAGGTGAGTCTTGCTACATGAGTTGTTAATTTGTAACAAAAATTCTAAGGAATAAATGACCCACAGAGGGGAAACAAGCGTAACGGAAGCAGACAGTTTTAAGATAACGTTGGTATAGTAAATGGCATAATACTTAATGATATACCTGCATTGTTGCAAATAAACAAACAAATGTGGCCTTTCTCTGAAACACTTTCACTTTCTATTATGTAATAAAAATTACACTTTCTATTACGTATTTAATCACCAACATTATTGAATGTTTTTTAAATGATAGAACTGAGGGATGAGGAATGTGGTCATGTCATTACAACAGTTTTACTGCTGAAAAAAAATTTCAGCTCCTCGATGCATGTTGCAAATGGAAATCAATAAGCAGTAATCTCATAATGTTCATGGAAGTAATGAGTGTAAGCATACACAATCTAAAGGCTAAACAATAATTTAACTAATGAAGAATAAGACACAATAGTTGTGAACAGTAAAATAGTAACATCCAATGGTAGAAATAAATTGTTCCCATTTAATTTTACGTAAAGCATGACCTCAGTCCAATTAAGATACTGGCTTCAAGTGTTCCTACAAATGTGTGTGTGTGTGTGTGTGTGTGTGTGTGTGTGTGTGTGTGTTTGCGTGCACGCGTGTGTGCAAGTAATTAAAGCTCAAATGCTGAAATTTTTGACATTAAAATTATGAATTCTTCTGGTATTGATACTGACTTTTCACCTTAACTCTGTCTTCCTACAATGGATGCAAAGTTTACAGAGTTACAGAATTATCTATCATGTTCTGGCGAGAAAGGGCTTTTGTTTTGTTGGAATCAAATGATGGATTACTTAAGTCTTTGATAAGACAAATGGTGTTTAACTTACTAAAAGATAAAAGTTTGTTAAATCAGCATATTCATTTACTTCAGGATAAATAGATTCAGTGTTTCTGAACATGCACATAATAAGGAAGGAATAAAGGCATAATGAAAGATTCTGAATAGAATCGATGATTTACTCACCCCTTTGAGGAAATGAAATGCAGCCTTATTTTTTATCCAACAGTGTTAGACACTGAAACGAATGGTTGCATTAAAAGATAAAAGAATATGAACATCATCAGAGCACAAAAGGGAAACATGAACATGGCTCCAGAGATTTCAAATAAAGTTCTTTTCATGATGCAAGAATTGACATGTGATGCTGTTCCTCTGCCTATAACCTTTCTTTTCTGTGGCACCTGAGGTTTTTCTCAGCTTCAAAGATGCAGCAAAACAAAAACCTATAATCTAAAGTGCAGCACTCAAAAGTTAACACCTCTTAATGCATCACATGTAAGTGTGTCTTTCCTTGAACATCTCTACTCCATACAGTTTATATGGCACAGTGTGGGTTTTCAGTAAATTTATGTTGTCCACGTAGTTAATGAGTGCTGGGTTTCTGCCTCTAGTTTGTCCAAAGGTAGGAACATATGCGATTATGGTCAGCCTCTTTTGTTGTTTACTGAGCAAGTACACAAAAAGTATGTCCTGTTGGACCGACTTCACTTCCCTCCAATAAATATTCACTCTATTTATTTTTGTTGCATAGCACAACATAGCTGTTATGAGCTCTATGCCTTCAATATAATTGTATTGATTTGGACAGCAATGCTGTGCCTTTGTGTTGCTGCTGTCACCTTGAGTCAGGCCTGGAGAGCAGCCAGACTACTTGTAGCCAATTTGCATCACACTAACTGCGCACAGTGTTTTCTTAATGGAATTGTCACAGTGCTAGTCTAGGGTCCATCTTAACGCAGTGCTTCTCCAAACTGCTGATTACTCTTAGTGAAGACCCAAATAGGTAGGGCCTAATGGCTTCACTTATCAGTAGAAAAATAACATACTAAAGTGAAAAGCTGTCACTAGTAAACTCAAATTTGCTTAAACATGTGAACCCTTCAAACACAACGATTGGAGAAGGCAAATTCAGAAGAACACAAAAGCCAACCTTTGGTATCATCCTAATGTCATCAGGCCCACGCCTCACATAGTTTTCTTAAAGCATAACCCATTTACTGAAGGAACATCAATGTTGAATCCAGAAAATTAGATGATAAATCTGGGTCCTCTCAAGATGGAAATAATATTAGCAACATTTAAATATAAAACTGAGTACAGCACATCTGCTCTCAATGAATCATGTATCCATTGGCATAGTGTGACATAGTGTGTACATGTGTACACAGGGGCAGAACCCTAAACAGAAGTAAACATACAACAAGGAATCAAACTTCTTCTATTTGCAAACAACAAATATACAGTATATCAATCATGTTTTTTATAGTATGTACTTGCTACAAAGGAAAGGTTTTCTTTATTTCACATTTTGATTAGGCTTGAACTAAATCACTTGTGAGATGCTTTGGATGTTTAATACATTGCACATTATCTTATGGCACTGCATTCAAATTGCATTCATCATAAACAAGACAAGTATGCCATATTCATTCTGTCAGGTTCACAGATGGGAGCATCTCACAGCACAAAGTCTACTTGTAGTCATAAGCTGTCTAAAAAACACACATCCAAATTTTTGATTTGTGTGTGACTTCAATGAGCACTTAAAACACAGATTGCTACAAAAAGACAAAATGATTTGATCTGTTACCAATTTTTTTGATTCGGGTCTTCGAACTTCAGCCACAAATTCCAAAATTGATTGTATGTGTTACAAATTGTAATTGTCAGTCTGCATGAAAGTTATACTATGACTACATCGTCTCATTTTGGTAACCCCACACTTTGTCATTATCCCTATTCGTTTCCAATGACAGTAAGCAAAGAAATAAAACTATGTTCAATTATTGCTACACTTAAAACACAACGACTGTTTTGTGCTTCTTATTGGAAAATGACAGTCATCAAAAAATATGTTGGAAGTACTGAATTACCTGCTATAAATGGGTAACTGAACATAGAGCCTCACACATTATGAGTCCTGCGTCTGAGCAATACTGTAATTCATTGTATTCCTCAGCTCAGAATTTCCCTCTATTTATGGTTTCCCATAAATCAAAGCCATTAAATGTAGATGTGAAAAACTGAATAGACCTAAAAATTTTCGTAACACTGCCCACTTGTCCGCAGTCAACTCGTTGTGATGCTCTAACTGGGAAATTTTGAAAGTTTGGGATCAATAAAATATATTGTATCTTATCTTAACTCTAATGTAGCAGCAAGGGGGTACAAGCAAGTATCTTATTGTGCCGGTCCAAATACAGAGGGTTGTGTCAGGAAGGGCATCCAATGTAAAACTTTTGCCAAATCAAACATACAATTCAAATCAATGACTTCCATACCGGATCGGTCGAGGCCCGGGTTAACAACGACGACATTGTTCGCTTAGAGGGTTCAGGAGGAAACTACTGTTGGTTGAAGAAGGAGAGGAGGAAAGTATGTTTGTAGAAAGAGAGAGAAGAGGAACTCCAAGAGTATAGGACTGAGAGTAGGGGTGTTGAATGTTGGGACTATGACAGGAAAAGGTAGAGAGTTGGTTGACATGATGTAGAGGAGGAAGGTAGACATACTGTGTATCCAGGAGACCAGATGGAAAGGCAGCAAGGGTAGAAGTTTAGGAGCAGGGTTAAAGTTGTTCTATCATGGTGCAGATAGGAAAATAAATGGAGTAGGAGTTA